>NC_134483.1:485793981-485962414 GCF_040206685.1 Ascaphus truei | reverse complement strand
GGTTGACTGACTGGGGGCGTGACTGACTGGGGAGGGTGACTGACTGGGGGGGAGGGTGACTGACTTTGTTGGGGTTACTGACTGGGGGGCTGACTGACTGGGGGAGAGAGAGTGTGGGGGAGAGAGAGAGAGAGAGAGAGAGAGAGAGAGAGAGAGAGAGAGAGAGAGAGAGAGAGAGAGAGAGAGAGAGAGAGAGAGAGATTGTGGGAGGGAGAGAGTATAGGGGAGAGAGAGTGTGGAGAGAGAGAGAGTGTGTGGGAGAGAGAGAGTGTGGGGGAGAGAGAGAGAGTGTGGGGGAGAGAGAGAGAGAGAGTGTGGGGGGGGGAGAGAGAGAGTGTGGGGGGGAGAGAGAGAGTGTGGGGGAGAGAGAGAGAGTGTGGGGGAGAGAGAGAGAGAGTTTGTGGGGGGGAGAGAGAGAGAGTGGGGGAGAGAGAGAGTGTGGGGGGAGAGAGAGAGAGTGTGGGGGGAGAGAGAGAGAGTGTGGGAGAGAGAGAGAGTGTGGGGGGAGAGAGAGAGAGTTGGGGTTGAGGGGGGAGAGAGAGAGTGTGGGGGGAGAGAGAGAGAGTGCGGGGGGGAGAGTGTGGGGGAGAGTGTGGGGGAGAGAGTGGGGGAGAGGAGTGGGGGAGAGAGTGGGGGAGAGAGAGAGAGTTGGGGAGAGAGAGAGAGTGGGAAGATAGAGAAAGAGAGAGTGGGGGGGGAGAGAGAGAGAGAGTGGGGGGGAGAGAGAGAGTGGGGAGAGAGAGAGAGTGTGGGGGGGGGAGAGAGAGAGAGTATGTGGGGGGGAGAGAGAGAGAAAGAGTGTGGGGGGGAGAGAGAGTGTGGGGGGAGAGAGAGAGAGAGGGTGGGGGGGAGAGAGAGAGGGTGGGGGGGAGAGAGAGAGGGGAGAGAGAGTGTCGGGGGGGGAGAGAGTGGAGATAAACAGACAGGGGATACACAGAGGGGAGAACGGTGGGTGACACACACAGAGGGTGGGTGATACACAGAGAGAGAGAGAGGGTGGGTGGGTGACTGACTGCTGGATGACTGACTGGGGCGGGGGTGACTGACTGTGGCGGGGCTGACTGACTGGGCAGGGGTGACTTACTGGGATGGGGGTGACTGACTGCTGACTGACTGGGGCGGGGGTGACTGGGTGACTGACTGATGGCGGGGGTGACTGACTGACTGGGTGGGGTGACTGACTGACTGGGGGGGTGACTGACTGGGGGGGGGTGACTGACTGGGGGGGGTGACTGACTGGGAAGGGGTGACTGACCTGAGGGGGGTGACTGACTGGGGGGGTTGACTGACTGGGGGGTGACTGACTGGGGGGGGGGGTGACTGACTGGGGGGGTCACTGACTGGGGGGTGACTGACTGGGGGGGTGACTGACTGGGGGTTGACTGACTTGGGGCGTGACTGACTGGGGAGGGTGACTGACTGGGGGGGAGGGTGACTGACTGGTGGGGGTGACTGACTGGGGGGGCTGACTGACTGGGGGAGAGAGAGAGAGTGTGCACACACACACATACTCTCCCATACATGCTTGCATGCACACACACACACACACACACACACACACACACACACACACACACACACACACACACACACACACACACACACACACACACACACACACACACACACACACACACACACACACACACACACACTCTCTCTCTCTCTCCCATGCATGCACACACACACACACACACACACACACTCCCATGCATGCACACACATACACACACACTCTTCCATGCACACACACACACACACACACACACACTCTCCCATGCATGCACACACACATACACTCTCCCATACACGCACACACACACACACACACACACGACAGGGGGAAGAAGAGGAAAGGCCACGCGACCGAGCACCACCACCACTGCCCCGCTCTCCCCCCTGCCACGGGACAGTGGGGAAGCGGAGACAAAGTAGGTAAGGGGGGAACACCCCCGCTACCATCTCCAGCCCCGCGCGGGGGATAGGGGAAGCGGGAAGTGGCGCGGGAAGCCGGGGTAAGTGGGGAACACCCCGACTACCATCACCCGCCCCCCAAGGGTATCGCGGGAAGCCGGGGTAAGCGGGGAACACCCCCACTACCATCACCCGCCCCCCAAGGGTATTGCGGGGAACACTCCCACTACCATCACCAGCCCTGCTGGTATCGCAGGAAGCTGGGGTAAGCGGGGAACAACCCCACTACCATCACCCGGGGATCGGGGGAAGCAGGAAGTGGCGCGGGAAGCCGGGGGGGGGGAGAAGGGGGGGACACCTCCACCCCGCGTTGATTTCTGGGGTAAGCGGTGGCCGGGAGAGAAGTGGGAACACCCACGCTACCATATCCAGCCATGCGCGGGTATCGGGTGGGGGGGAATAAGGGGGAACTGCAGGAGGCAGGGAAGGAGCAGATGTGATGGAGGATTGGAAAGTTCTTACTCTAGTACTCTCAGCAGATCTCCGGCCAGAAAAAATGGCCATTCGTTGGGGGGCGGGCTCATATAGAGCCTAGCCGCGTGCCCACAAAGCCTGGGAGCGCGCGCCAATCAGCAGTCAGGTAGGGGGAGTTTTTTTTTTTTGTTTCAGGCAGCGCGAGCAGGAGAAATTTCAGCGCGAGCAGGGAAAATTTAAAAAAACAAACACGTGTGCTGCTTGGGCCCAATATTTACTCGCCCGGAGGTTAAATCCACATGCCCCTGGCGTGTAAATGTCTAGGATATATATATATATATATATATATATATATATACAGTATATATAATATTTTTTCCTCTTGTCCTGAGGTTTGGAATTATCCACTTTTTATTTGAAGTGTGATTTGCACTTTAATTTTTCACTAGTAGTAAACAACATTCACCTTTAAGGCCCACCTTAAAACACACCTGCTTAACGAAGCATATGAGTAGCTCCATGGCTGATACTTTACACCTCATACTGTACATAAACCATGGCCCCTTGCAGATGCACTTACCAGACAACTCTCCTACTGTCTCTATATGTTTTTCCTACCTACCAATTGGATTGTAATCTCTTCGTAACAGGGACTCCTTTTCCTAAATGTTACTTTTATGTCTGAAGCACTTCTTTCCATTATGTGTTATCTGCATTATTTGTTATTTATGTAACGGGTATTCCCTCTAGTCTGACCCACCCAATCTCACATTGGCCCGTGTGGTCTAACCAGCCCCTCATTACATGGTCGTGTTTGGTTGTGCACCTGTAGGCAACAGGACTCCTGAGTCTCCCGCATGATGGTATTCGGGGATTGTCAATACAGACAGGCAGCTGAGGTAGTGTGTGCGAGTCCTACCTATATCATGTGCAGCGCCTCCACCTCATCAGGATCTATGCATCCGCAGGGAGAGGGTCCTGATGAGGAACTCCTTCTTGGTGGTGACTGCCACTGGAGAGTAACTTCACACTCACACAGTGGGGTTGTCTTTGAACAGGGCATCTTTATTGTTGCTTGGTGGGTAAGCTGCCCTTCACAGCCAGCTGTTTCAGCCGCACATATTTCTCTGCTGTCCCTTTGCCAGGTACGCCCTCCCAATGGAGTAGGATCCCCTCTCCCCGTAGGGAGATCACCCCTGTGCCAGGTCCCTGGACACAGTGTGGCTCTATCAAGATTAATGTAGAAATGGACCACTACACTGGCGACACACACTTTATTCGAGCTCGGCTAGTCCCACGAATTCGGGTATACCCGGGTGTATTGAGGTTTGTGACTGTTTTCTGCCCTAGTGCATTGGGTTATTTTCCTGGCAGGGATTGAAGCATTTTATTCCCGCTGGCTGCAATACTGCACAGTATATATATATATACTGCATTACAATTCATGAATTTATGCCATCTGGTAGACACGCGAAGCATTGCAGCCTATTCAATCCTAATCATTATAATTTAACAGATCAGCCGCCCGTCAGCCAGGCATGAACCCAGGCTGGGAAGGCAAATGCAACGGGGCTTGTCAGAGGTGAGGAGCGGCGCATTCCAGGTATCTGCCAGGTACATACTGGGTATTTGCTTGAATAAAGTGTGTTGGTGCAGTAGTTACCGCACTAGTGGATCCTTTCTTCCCAACAACTCAGCAACCCAGCAACTGACTAACTTTGGGCAGTGCTGTGCCTTATATACTTCAGGAGCTGTCACAACTCTGATGTCACTAACTGTGGACTCAGAGCTTGTAGCCACTCCCACCCATAAATAGGGCACCTCACCAGGGTATGAGGGCAAAACTCCATGATTACTGCTGGCATCCCTGTAACTTACCAGGTTTACTGCCAGCAGGGGAGACAACTGCAGACCATTTTACATGCATGGCTACAATCTCCCCCTGGTGAATCCCCACCCTCCCGGCTGGGACCTAAATTTGGTGTACCTTTTTCCAGGAAGCACTGAAACACATAATTAATCAAACAACATTCTTGCTTCATAATTATCAACGGTATAACGGTATAACATTCACTGACCAGCAGAGGGTGCCAAAGGTTAGAAACAGACCTCACTATTTTGTCTACCTAATAATAGTGGCAAGGATCTGGTTTCTTCACCTCCCTTCCTGCCATGTCAGTCACAGTGATGCTATATTCCCTGGGCAAGCCACTCTGGGGTCTATATACAGCCTTGTGCATATATATGCTGCACCCAATGCTCCATACTCGCACTAGCTGAGAGATCCTCTCTTCTGCTCTGCGCCCAGTCATTTTACCCTTTTTATTGATCATGTACAACTCTATGTCTTCTCTGAGCCATCTATCCCTGTGATCCTCTATCTCCTGCATGAGGGGTTCAGGGACATACTAGTACGGGTACTCTAGCCCATGTGAGTTTTTATACTTAGCCACAATGGCCCTTTCTGCTCGACTGGCCCTTATCAGCTTAGTATTTCCCGCTCTCCCTGACAGCACCCATGACAGGGGTTCATCCAGCTCCACCGGATCCTCAAACCCACTGGGCCCCAATGGCTCTATTAGCCCTCGACTAATATTGTACCATCATGCTTGTATGGCTTGCAACCGCTCCTCCTCGGGAAATTCTCCCTTGGCCCACCAATAGTCCACCACACCATTTCGTTCCAAAATGAACCGGGTCCTATCTAGCCAGGCTTCGTATCCCTCAAATAAGGGGGCCCACCACCGGGTCTCCCTAATCTCTTCCTGAGCTGACTCCACTGACTCCCCCTCTTCTAGCTCCCCACAGGAGGACACTCCGGAGGTCCCGGTAGACCGTGACTGCGATCCCACCCTCTTGCGCCTACTTTCTAGGGTGACACTTACGACACTCAGGCCATCACTAGACGCGGACACTTGCCGCGAATACCTTACACCCACCAAACCATTTCAGATGTACCACAGTCCAAGCCCCCCTCAGTCCGTTCCTCCGACGTGACCCGGGAATCCCCTGACATCCCTAAGCTTGAAGTGGAACCAAAAGAAAAGGTGGCTGGGGCTGGGGCTGGGGCTGGGGCTTTAACTAGGGCCTTGGGTCTGACTAGGGCCGGGGTTTGGGAATAGGGCCGGAAAGTGGGTATCCGCGGGGCTTCGACCCGCTCTTCACCGCTATCTGGTCCGGTGCCACCGCATGGGCTCTCCGCTTCTCCGGTCTCACTGCTCCTCAGCTTCCGCTTAGATCGCCCACTCCTCTTCAACTTCGGCGATCGGCTGACACTGCTCGAAAGAAGAGGCGCTGTCATCTCCCCATCAGGTCCACTCTGTCCACCGGAAACGACATCCTGACACGTACGTGTCTCGCCGCCATCTTGGGTTGGGTCCCCAAGCGAGACCTCTTCCTCCACGACTACATCTGGCAATGCCTTTTTCCGCTGTGGTATCACTTGGGCCTTGCTCCGTCCCTCCTCTGCCGTTGCCACCCTCGGAACCTGGTAATAGCAGGGGCTTTGCTAACCGCTCCGTGGTGTTGGGGTGGATCTGCCGCCATCGGAACCACTGGTCACCACGGCCGTGGGACTTCGTCTCTCGGGCTTCCGCTTCACGGGCAACACTCTGCTCCGCTCACTTCCGACACAGGTGAGTTGCACTGGTTTAACCGTACTGCTGCTGGTGTTCCCCAGTGGTCGGGCCGTCAACGCAATAGGACTGATGGTGTCCTCATCCAAGGACTCCAACTTAGGCCGAGGCATTCCGCTCGGTGATCGACGGTGAGCCCCCTTCTTATCACCACGTCGGTGGTGGGTTTTCTCGCCTGGCTCAGTTTTAATAGTCATGCTCGATCCCCTTTCTCCGGAATCAGCAGACTCCCTCCAGAGCGCACCAGGAAGTTCCGCAGCCAGCATAGCAATATCTTCCGCGGTCTCCACTGCCTGGACCGGCACGAATGTCGGCATTGGCCACAGGTATTGCAGGCCACATTGTGCGCATCGCGCCGTAGAGCTCACAGCACCGCCCGGCAGTCGACACTGCAGGCACAGGCATGCCACTGTCTCCATACCCGCTACTCGTAATATCAGGAAGCCTCCTGGGGCCGAGTAGGGATGGGTAGATATCGGTGACCCTTCTTCGGATTTGCAGGACATAGTCACTAGAGGAGGCACTCTCACTAGTGGTCTATTCAGCTTGCTGGCTCCTCGCAACTGAAGTGCAGGGGCTGGTTTGCCAACCCCTTCCCCAGCTAACTCCATCCGCATCCACCACCACCGGAAACCACTCCCTCTGGTGGAAACTGGAGGGAGGTTCCTCGATTTAGTCTCATGACCCAGCACAGGGGCTGAGTTAGTCATAGTCCAAGTGGGCGCGGCTCCAGATTTCGCGCCATACTCCCCATCAGGGTGGAGGTTTCCCATTGGCACCACTCCTGGCCAACTCTCTGCAAGTTGAGAATTTGCAATATTTTCTGCAACTGGCCCACGCGGTCTCCCAGGGAAGCGGGAACCGCCATTTTGGTTAGCAATGTCACTTGTTATCGGATGAGGTAGCGTTTAACAGTTTGTATGTCGAATGACAAGCCAGTCCATTAGATTCCTCATAACTCATGACAATGTCCTCTTCACTGTCCTCAGGGTTACTACCCCAAGGTCTTAGGCAGGACCAACACGGTGCAATCACAGCTTTCGCACCATTCCATAACAGGCTCACAAAAGTCTCTTCTGTGGCTTGTTCGTCCAGCAGGCTCACACAAGTCTCCTCTGTAGCTTGCTCTTCTCCCGCACACATGCCATGTGCGCTCTCTCCTTCAGCCTCCGGTCGCCATCTTGGACCTTCCGCACCGCGCGGATCCTCCATTCTTGCGATCGCCATGGGGCTACTGTATATTATTTTATTGTACATGGAGCTCCTCTCTGCAGGGCAGTTGCCACACCGATACAATAATAATGCCTTGTGCACCACCTTGTGTACCTATTGTAGATCTGACTCGTGTTTGCACTACCTCAGGCTAGGCTCACTCGCTTGGTGTCTGCTGTATCTCCTTCCTCCCAGTCTGTGCTCCCTATGGTAAGTGGTCTGGAATGGACTAGAGTACTCTGGCTCTTCCATGCAGTACTTTGGGTGTCTACCTACTGTTGGCTAGTCTAGCGCAGACCCTCTCCAGGATTCCTGAACTACGTTACCAGTTTATCCCTTTAGGCGTCCTACCACTAGCACTACCTCAAGGAACTCGGACAGCTATAGCCCGCCTCCAGCCCCACTGAACTCCTTGCTGGATCCCAGGGCATCCGTGCGGCCTGCAGCTCCAGCAGCTCCCCTGACTACCCCTGGCTCCTTCCCACGCAGCACAAAGTGGCAGCAGACACTCTCCCTGTTTCCCAGTGTGCTTAGCAAAAGCCTGTCATGTTGACAGGTATCTCAGCAGCGCCTCCAACTGTAACGGGTATTCCCTCTAGTCTGACCCACCCAATCTCATATTGACCCGTGTGGTCTAACCAGTCCCCATTACATGGTTGTGTTTGGTGGTGCACCTGTAGGCAACAGGACTCCTGAGTCTCCCGCATGATGGTATTCAGGGATTGTCAATCCAGACAGGCAGCTGAGGTAGTGTGTGCGAGTCCTACCTATATCATGTGCAGCGCCTCCACCTCATCAAGACCTATGCGTCCGCAGGGAGAGGGTCCTGATGAGGAACTCCTTCTTGGTGGTGACTGCCACTAGAGATTAACTTCACACTCACAAAGTGGGGTTGTCTTTGAACAGGGCATCTTTATTGTTGCTTGGTGGGCAAGCTGCCCTTCACAGCCAGCTGTTTCAGCCGCACATATTTCTCTGCTGTCCCTTTGCCAGGTACGCCATCCCAATGGAGTAGGATCCCCTCTCCCCGTAGGGAGATCACCCCTGTGCCAGGTCCCTGGACACAGTGTGGTTCTACAAAGATTAATGTAGAAATAGACCACTAGTTACTGCACTAGTGGTACTTTCTTCCCAACAACTCAGCAACCCAGCAACTCACTAACTTTAGGCAGTTCTGTGCCTTGAATACTTCAGGAGCTGTCACAACTCTGATGTCACTAACTGGGGACTCAGAGCTTGTAGCCACTCCCACCCATACATATGGCACCTCACCAGGGTATGAGGGCAAACCTCCATGATTACTGCTGGCATCCCTGTAACTTACCAGGTTTACTGCCAGCAGGGGAGACAACTGCAAACCATTTTACATGCATGGCTACATTTATATGATTGTCACGTGTATTACTGCTGTGAAGCGCTAAATACAATAATGGTGCTATATAAATAAAGATATACATACATACATACCTACATACCTACATCCATGCATACAGGGAAGAGAAAATCACACTTTCTCCCACTCACATGATGTGATAATAATGCAGGTAGTATGGGCTAAAAAAAACTTTGTTTTCCAAATTGTGGCAGGATTCCCAATGGTTTAAGTGTATTGGCAATTGCAGAGATATGGGACCATGGTCAGAAATCGGGTTCAGGATCAGACAGCAAATTCTCCGCTCAAAGAAATGAAAGAGAAGACCATAGAACAGATATGCATTTTCCTCAAAAGCACAGAGAAAAATAACAATATTACACTCACAAAAGGGGGTATATCTCAAGCATTAAGACCACCCTGGGTCCAGAAAATCAGCATGGAATACGCACACCAGCCTCCCTCCTACCTTCACACCAAAGGGATGATGTCACTTTCGGGAGTGCCACCAACAGAAACCGAGGGAGAAAGATCCGAGAATTTATTAATGGAATATCACAGTTATAAGTAAAACTACTTATTTAATGGTATGCTTAAGCAAATAGTGTCAAACTTTGGTAACTATGCAAATATTTAGAGAGAAAGTCAAAATTTCACCTTTTACAAAATATATTCAAAGGTTTCACATATTTCAAGGTCCTACAGTATATACGATTACATATGTTATTATGGCCATTACAAAAGATCTGGGCCCCCACAAAATATATATATGTATATGTGTCAAAATGGAGTGCTATTGAGCGTGGCATATGTATACAATAGACGACAGAGAAGCCCAATGCTACATCCAACATAACAGAAACACACAGTAAAATACTTATATGTTCTCTTGAAATAGGGTCATTTAGTTTAACCCTTTGGCCAAAGCGTTGTAAGCTTGCGAGCCACGTCAAGGCAGACACCTGTTCGCAAGTCCTAACACTACCAGATAAAATACTAATATACCTCTATTAGGATTAAAATTCTCATTTACCTCTATTAGGAGGGAGAAAGACCACAGTGGGTCTATATCCAGCAGAATGAGGAACTTGCAAACTAGGGAAGTGGGGAGGGGCGGGCTTAAAACCTGGGAAGGAGGAGCCACTAACCTCCACCAGCTGGAACAGCTGAGAATGGGTTAACAAAACACAGAACCCCAGCAAGCTCTTTTTGGAAACCCCGGGGCCCCCACAAAATAATCCTAATAGAGGTATATTAGTATTTTATCTGGTAGTGTTAGGACTTGCGAACAGGTGTCTGCCTTGACGTGGCTCGCAAGCTTACAACGCTTTGGCCAAAGGGTTAAACTAAATGACCCTATTTCAAGAGAATATATAAGTATTTTACTGTGTGTTTCTGTCATGTTGGATGTAGCATTGGGCTTCTCTGTCGTCCATTACAAAAGATCTATCAGATTCCAGCAATTCAAAATAACAAGTATTGTCACTAAACCACTTCTTTATCAATGTATTTTAAATGTTTATCTGGCACACTCATTAGGGATTCTGTTCTGTATGTGTAGCGAGTAGATCTTTATTTTATATTATTCTTCTAGTGAGAATATACTCTAAAGTGGATGTCTGAACTCCAGTTTAATTTTCAGCTGCAGTGAATTCAATAACAACATTACAGTACTTCACAACTGACTGGCAGCACTCATAAACTGAATACCTGCTGTAGGTAGAAACAATTATAATCAGAACATGAAAATAGCAATCACCTAATTCTAATACAAAACCTTTAAAAAAATAGCTGGGGGCTATTTCGACAACACATACAGTACTCATGTAAAGGGAATCAATTTAAAGTGTTTCAACAGTGGATTTTTTTTTACTTTGTCCTTTAATCTTAGGTGAAAATAAGAGAAATGTGTGTTTAAGACACATAAACAAATTTGAGACATTAATACATATTATTGTCCGCGTGATTCTCTCTATTTTTAATGTTTCCTTTGTCATCTTCACTCATGGTATACAATTCCTTCATGATATAGAAACTTATACATATGTTTGTTTTATGAAGTGGATTGTAAAAATAATAAAAAATGTTAAAATCAAGTATGTTAAAAAAGAATTGCCAGTAATAGCTATTCTCTAAACAGTGATAAGCTTAACGAACTTTAAAGTCTTGCAATATTTTGACGCCAGCTATAGGTTGGCGCTAAACATATTGCAAGATGCATAAAAGCATTTTCTCTTTTTTTTTTTTTGCACAAGATTGATAAAGAAGGCCAGTGGGTGTCCCTGGGGGTCTCCAGTGGTCCCCCAGGGGTGTCCGGGGTCTCCGGGTGGTATCCGTCTCCGGGTGGTATCCGTCTCCGGGTGGTATCCACCGGCCTGTGGTATCAATCCTGTGCAAAATAAAAATTGCAGGCAGTTTCATTACCTTAGTGGCTAACCGCTAAGGTAATGAAAGGGTTAAAAATCAGGCACTGATTTGTTGTTAGTACAGGGTGGGTGAAGGTGGTAGAGTTCCCAGGATGGGTGTTTAGGCCTTGCAGAAGGGTGACAGTAGAAGTTAAGCCCTTCATCACCTTAGTGGTTAAAAACACTAAGGTATTGAAGGGGTTAACCCCTTGTGCTACTCTCCCGCAAAGCCTAAACACCCTCCTGGGTTAATTACTACCATCACCCCACCCCCTGTACTAATAACAGGAATGAGTAAAATTGCTATTAACAAAAGATGGCTAATAGTGCTTTTACCAAATAAAAGACAACAAATAACAGTGAAAAACATTAAAATAACTCATCACCATCCATGTCCTCCGTTGGCAACATAACAATAAAAAATATAATCTAATGGCCACTAACCATTTAATAACCTTAGCATTTAGTACTCCCCGGGTTAGCTACCCCCATCCTCCACCCCTGCTACCCATTGATTTACACAGTGGTACATCATGCCCATATAATATGGGCATTTTTTTGCCACTATAGCAATAAATGGGCAACCTAAAAAGTAAACAACCACCAAAAATACACAATTAAATCCAAACAATCACCAAAATAAACATAACAATTAAAAAAACCCAAACACCAAAAATAAGCAACAAAAGAACAGAACATAACTAAAGCTGAGAATCATTGCGTCACAGATGGAGAGGTTCATGATACACTGGGAATCGGAGGGTGAAGACAACTAAAGGTAAGAAAAACCATTGCATGTATGTTATTTTTATTTTTCAGGTATTTTGATTGTATTTTTTCATTTAATTTTTTTTGCTTGCCCATTGTCTGACAGTGTATTTATCTATGCCTCTTTAGGGCTGTAGATAAACACAGTGAAAAGCAATGCATTTTTTGGCAAATGTTTTCTTTCTTTTTAATTAGTATATCTTTTTGTTGATTGTTTATTTTAATTCTGATTTATTTTTTGGTGTTTGTTTATTTAAATTCTGGTTTATTATTGTTGATTATTTATTTTAATTCAGGTGTTTTTTTGCTTTTTGTTTATTTTATTTCTGGTTTTTTTGGGTGTTTGGTTTATTTAATTGTTGTGTTTCTTTGGTGATTGTTTTGATTTAATTTCGTATTTTTGTGCTTGTTTTTGCCTATTGACTGTCATAGTGGTAAATCATGCCCATATTATATGAGCATGATGTACCACTGTGCCAATCAATTGGTTTCTTGGCATTTGCAATGTGTTTTTTTATGCAATCTGTTTTATTTTGTGCGTGTTTTATTTTTTAGCTTGCCCATTTATTGCTATAGTGCAAAGCATGCCTATATGATATGGTCATGCTTTAACACTATGCCAATCAATGGGTAGCGGGGGTGAATGGTGGGTAGTTGTAATGGTATTGTAATTAAGTGGTTAACCCCCCGCAAACCCACCCAATAGGTCTAATCACCCATCCTGGGTACTTGGCCCAGGATGGGTGATTAGACCTATTGGGTGGGTTTGCGGGGGTTAACCACTTAATTACAGTACCATTACAATTGGTTAATACCGCTATGGTAATGAAGGTGTTAACTCCTCCCACAACCTTCCTGGTAGGCCTTACCACCCACCCCAGGCCAAGTGCCCCCTTTATTCACCCCCTCTGCCCCCAATAAACAAGTTACAGTGCTTTAACCTTTTCATTGCCTTTGTGGCTAGCCGCTGAGAAAATGAAGCTGCTTTAAAAATGTTTATACTAATATTGTAGGTCTCCTGAGCAGGGTGTCTCCTGAGCTTAACCGCATTGATTTCAGTCTCAGGGACCCCCTGATTCCCAAGATACAGGCCCCGGCTATGCGCTACTATAATGAATTTTTATTTTGGAGGGTTTCGATACTAGTGTACACGAGCAGGGTGTGTCCTGAGCTGAACTGCATTGATTTCAGCCATGGGATCTCTTACTTCCCGAGATACAGGCCCCAGTATGGGATGCCGGTGTGCCCCAGCAGGATTTATATCCTCCGGTCACGTGACGCAGAGGATTTTGACATTGCGGGGATACCAGAAACCCCTACCGGGGCCTGTATCTCTGGAAGTAGAGGGTCCCGAGGCTTAAATAAATGTGGTTCAGCTCAGGACACCCCCTGCTCCCGCACACTAGTTTTAAAAGTAATATTAAACTGTATGATCACCTCTAAGAGCTGTTCATGGAGACACAGTGTCTCCATGCAGCTCTCCCAGGCTGCAGTTTCAATCAGTTGCCGATCAATAGGATTTATAGTATGCTAACAGTTAGAAAAAAAAAAACAAGTCGTTTGATGCTGCATTTTTATTGAACTTTTAAAAACTTTTTTTTTTGAACACCATTTTTACCTACATGTTTTGTAGCACAATAAATCAATGCAAGGTCGATCGACAATGCGCTGAGTTTATCACAGTTTAGGGAATAGTCCCCTATGTCTCATAAGGGAAAAATACATTTCTTCCTGACTCCAATAATGGATTTCTCCTTGGATCAAAATCCTTCACATTTTTTTGGTATATCTCTATACCTTTCTTTTCTAAAAAGATATCAAACCTTTTTTTGAAGATATCTATTATATCTGCCATCATAGTCTCCATGGGTAATTAATTCTACATTTTCTATTTCGTTTTTTCATTTTACTTTAGTAAGTTTTTAACTTGCTTAACTAATTTTAACTTTGTACATTTTTAAATGAGTTAACGAAAAGGAAATAACTCGCACATCTAGAATATTATAGAATTTTAATTTATTGTCCTGTACTTACTGTAGGCCCATAATTATGCTCCAAACAGCAAGGACTCAAATAAATCATTACCAAAAGTCTGTGAAGAGTCTCAAAGGGCTTGCACTTCAGCTCTTACTTGGTTTTTGGTTTTAAAACTGGAATATGTCAGATATACATTGAACAGTATATTTAAAAAAATATATAATTTATAACTTCTTAGAAGCCTTACTGAACACAGGAAGTGAAGGAAGAGGCAACATCTTATGGCTGAAGATAGTATTTTTCTTCTTCGCATGTTATTTATTCTATCAGAAGAACACGCTTAAGCAATTTTGGGTTCATGGTGTTAAGCAAGGCCCTGGATGTTCTTGGTTTACAAATCATTGAGCTGTGGATTATATTTTAGAAATTGTTAATCGTTGGGCTTCAGCAAAACCCTGAGGAGGGTGGTGATCTTAAACATGGAGGGGGTAAGTGATCAACATTTAGTTAATGCTTCAATTGAGTGCCAAAGTGGATAGCTACGCTCTCCTTAAGGGAGCCTATATAGGCCCACTGACTCTCAGGGTGTTAATATAACATTTATATGATTTGTTATGTAACCCATCCTTGCTGGCCCAAAGGAGGGTTACGTTGAGGTGTGATCTTTGTAGTTGGGTTACTTTTCTCATGGTGCTGGCATCTGTGCAGGCTGGTGTAGTAAGCGTTGATGGAAGCAAGCGCACCAGGAACTTTATTCAGACAAACAGTTATTTATTTATTATTGTAGGCATTCACACTTCTTCCCTTGGGGCACTTCAGGGTGACACATGACTTATCACCTTTCCATACACTGTGGGTAAATAAATGTCAGTCCCTTGCATGTGTAAACGACGCTAGATGACGCTCTAATACTCTAAAAATGTGCAAATAATCATACAATCATATATAGTGTAATAATATGGTGCAAAGTGACAAATAAAATAAGATAAATCACGTGCAATAAGAAAGGTAAAATCACTCAAACCCTTGGAAAGGATTGTTTCATTGTCCAAATGGAAATAGGCATAGAAGAACCAGGGGAGTGATGATGAACCTTAAAGAAAATAGAAAATACATAGTGCAATATTGTCTAATCAAAACAGAATATGTAGAAGGCTCCCAAGTGAACACTCACAATATGGTTGAAATAAATGTGCAGATATCCAACTACCCAACTCAAGTGGAAGATGGTCACAGGCTGGAGCAGGTAGGAGGCATCACAATAAGATCCAAAAGGAAAAACAGCATTGAAGGTGAGGTGAAGATGGTGACTGAGTAGCGACCTCAGAGTCACAGCACACCACCGCCGCCGCTGCAAGCCTCCGTTCCGTGTCCTTGCCGGGGGCCGATACGTCACTTCCGGGGTTTCGTCCGGTTGGATAGTGACGTCACGGGATTCCCAGCAATCTATATCCCTCTCGATCATAGGATGAGGGTCACGCTCTATGTGTTTCGCCGTTCTAAGTGACGAAGCCATTCTAAGTGATGAGCGTGACCCTCAGCCTACGATCGAGAGGGGTCCCTGAGGCTGAAACAAATGCGGTTCAGCTCAGGAGACCCCTGCTCATCTACACTATTATTAAAATGTATATTTTTGCTTCACGATCGCCTGTAAGAGTCGTGCATGGAGGCGCAGTGTCTCCATGCAGTTGTTACAGGCTTTACAAGTTTAAGCGCGATAGAATAAGCTAGTGCGATCGGGCAGATTTTTGTTCGGCTGGAAAAAAAATGCCCTGAAATTGTTAGTGAATCCCACTTTTGGCTTCACTTTTTATTGGCCGAGCAAAAAATTTCCAAGCGGGCGCAAAAATGCACTGTTTAGTGCATAGCCTCCATATTGTGTTATCTGATGTGAAAACATACTACAGGCATACCCCGGTTTAAGGACACTCACTTTAAGTACACTCGCGAGTAAGTACATATCGCTCAATAGGCAAACGGTAGCTCACGCATGCGCCTGTCAGCACGTCCTGAACAGCAGTACCAGCTCCCTACCTGTACCGAAGCTGTGCGTAAGCAGGGAGACTATAGAGCCTGTTACACATGTGTTATTTACATCAGTTATGCACGTATATGACGATTGCAGTACAGTACATGCATTGATAAGTGGAAAAAGGTAGTGCTTCATTTTAAGTACATTTTCACTTTACATACATGCTCCGGTCCCATTGCGTATGTTAATGCGGGGTATGCCTGTACACTATATATTCTTTTTTTCCCCTATTTTTTGTTTTTCCTATTATACCACATCTGTAGTCTATTGAACTCTGGAGAGCCATCTTTGTCAATTTTATTTAGAATACATGGTGAAAATATAGTTTCCCCTAAGCAGGTTGCTTTTAATTGTGTATGTGAGAAGCTTTGGGGACTACAGTACTTCCCATATCTCTTCACCCAAATACCAGAAAGAAGGCTCCTGCTGTTTTTTTTTTTTTACATAATACAGTTTGCTATGTGGTTGATTCTTTGTGCTGGAGAACAGTTCAGATTTATTCAATGTAATAGGACTAACATATTCAACCACATAAGGAAAATAGCTTTACAGTATACTAAAGATAAAGCCATTGGGCTTTTATAAAAAAAATAATACAGTATTGACTACACAATCCTTCAGATTTTGAATTATAAGAACAATATATGTACCAATAGTTAGTTTTTAATATTTAGTATGCTATGAATAAAATCTGTGGATATCAAACTTGAGACGTACAGTATGCAGATAGAGTTGTATTTCCCATTTAATCCATTTAAAGCTCTTGCTTTTCATTTCTATGGGTGGTGGTAAAATACATTTACAAACAACAAAATGTCACGGGGGAGTTTCTCTTTCAAAAAGAAATGGAATGCGTTCCGTTTAGGATCCCCCATTCTTCAAACCAGATCCACCATTACTCCATACATTGTATTATGTGAGTGAAACTATGCTCATTATAGTTTTTCTACAGCAAATATTGAACATGTTCCTGTCCCTGTGGTACTTTCCAATAATGTGTAACACCTTTTATTTCCATGTAGATAAATTACAATCGATGGCAGTTAAGGAAAAAGGATAACTTCAGTAACCTATTCTGCCTATTTCCCTAAGATGCTATAAAGCCATTAACTCAAATCAATTAAAAGATTCAAAGGACCAAAACCAGACTGGGCAGATTTGCACATTTATACTGTATATATTGGCATATTAGTAATGTGCTGCAGTTAAGGTATTAAGTTAGTAACTGCAGCTAAATACCATGAACCCAGTTTAATTACATAAAAATACATTTGACTTTTTCTGTGAAGTGAACTACAGTTTTCAAATGTTGTTAAACGTTTAAACCCTGTGGTACAAGGTAGTGTTCTTTTTGGACGTTTTCATACAATATTTCCAGTAGTGTGGTTTTGTTACTGCTGTCAAAAAACCCACAAGAAAGACAGATATACTCAGTTAATACAAAGTAGCACATTTGTATGCTAGCTCATGGACCATGATTTATGTTTAATTGGCCCCAAATAGTGTTCACCTCGCGTTACTGAGCCGCAGTGAGCTGTATGGACCCTGTTTGTGGTCAGATGGAATTATTATTTGTGTTTTTGCCGTTAAGTGCGTGTTCGGCAGGTGTTTGGAGGAGAAGATAAATGTACATACAGTATATGTCTTTGTCTAATGACCTTGTACAATACTGTGTATCTATATACTGTTGCAGTTTTACACTTTATGAAAAAACACTATGGGCCTTATTCAGAGAGGGTTCAATAAAAAAATCGCCATGACTTTTAAAATGGCGATTTTTTGTCTGTTCCTATCACGGTATTCAGAAAGCCTCGATGAGCAATCATATTACATTTGTGAAACTCGGCGATAATGTTGCAGCGATTTTTTCGCGTCTGTGTTTTTTTGCCTAAATGATCATACATGTCGATGTTTTTATCAACTGGATTTTAACTTTTTTTTCGTCTCGGCGATATTCTCGCGAGACAGTCCAAATCCCGAAATCCTATTTAAATGGTGTCTTTCTTCTAATTAGTGTCTGTGGTGCTGTGCGGAAGTGAGAGACACACAGGCTAGTTGCATTGAGAGAGCTACAGTTGGTTGTAAGTTTGAAAGGATTGTGTTTTGTTATGAAATTTGCTGAACTATTGTGTGTTAGTGAGTGTGAAAGTTTTTGTTTTATGCGCCATTTATTAGATTTATCTCTTATTTGTGAGTGATTGTGTAACGTGTTGTTATGGACGATGGTAGTGGAACTGACCATGTGAGTGAACGTAGGAGTGAGCGTGTGAGTGAGTGTGTGAGTGGCCATGAGCGTGGTCGTGAGGGTGGTCATGAGGGTGAGCGTGGGCGTGAGGGTGGTCGTGAGGGTGAGCGTGGGCATGATGGTGGTCGTGAGGGTGACCGTGGGCGTGAGGGTGGTCGTGAGGGTGGACGTGGGCATGAGAGTGGTCGTGAGGGTGAGCGTGGGTGTGAGGGTCATCGTGAGGGTGACCATGGGCATGGTCGTGAGCGTGGTGGTGTTCGTGAGCATGGTGGTGGTCGTGAGCGTGGTCGTGAGCGTGGTGGTGGTCGTGAGCGTGTGAGTGGCGGGGTATCTGTTGGTGGTATGTCTGTGTGTGTTGGGGACATTGAGAGTGTCCTTCAGTCTGTTCCATTAGAAATAGGGGAGTGCAGTAATGAGCAGAGCAGCTCAATAGTGAAACAGAAGACGTGTACGGAAGAAGCGGATTGAAAAAAAACGCAATCTAAAATTTAATGATGAAGAAAATAAAGTCCTCGTGACAGAGATAATGCAGCGGTATGATCAGCTTTATGGAAAATTAGTCGGTAAGATCATTATGCAAATGTGTCATACTAATAATGATTTACATGTATTATTGAATATTTTTGCTTACAGATTGATATCACATAAGGATATACATGTGATACTTTATGTATATGCATGATATTATTTAGCGTCGTCGCATCACCCCTTCTCATGTTATCGGACACATTTATATTTAGGCCTCGTTCAGGGTGGCACAGGCACGTGTTGGAGGGCGTGCGTTCGCGTCAGTCTGCTGTTCGATCTGTGCACATCATCACAACCAGTCATTTTCAATAGGGGATGAGGCAGGGCTACAGACAGCAGTTTAAGGATGCTTGTTGCTGCCTTTAAAGAATGGTAAAGAATCATTTAATTTGCTGCCAAAGTAACAGTGACGCAGCTGCAGCTTCAATAAACAAACTGTTTTAATTTAAACAACTTTAACCAGTTTCAACTCCGTATTTTGGAGACAGAGCAGCTGCTACCTTTACAACCGCCAATCACTTTACATACATTGTTTTGTGGTGCCGCCCTCACGTAAGTTCCCCCCACCCCCCTCTGAAGCCTGCACCCTGAACGACATGGTCTATGAGACGTTCGCATCCAAACGACGCTTGCAGACCGCAGCTGAGGGTATAGGGCAGCCCTGGACAACTCCATATTTCGATGGCAAGGCAAGGTTAGCAGGATATCCCTACATCAGCATAGCTGACTCAATAAGTGGGTCCGTATGACTGAGCCACTCATTTAGCCATCTGTGCTTAAGTAGGAATATCTTTAAAATATGGCCTGTTTGCGTCCCTCCAGGACTGGATTTTAAAAGGCCTGGTATAGTGCTTTTCAGGTTGCGCATGTTCGCTAGGCGGACATGCATGCACTTGCATTGTGGCCTCAGCAACCATGTTGACATATGAAAATATTTATCATATCGATATAAGTATGTCTAGCTACATTTATCTTCTCTTAATATGTTAATAACATATATCTTTAAAATTTTCTGTTTGCTTGTCAAGGCAAAACATCCGGCAGAGTCAAAAAAGAATTGTGGAAAGTGGTGGAAATCTCTGTTTCGGCGTGTGGCAATCAAGTCAGATCCTATATGTACTGTCGGAAACATTTCCAAGATATCAAAAGTAATGTAAAAAAAAAATTACATGCCATACGTGTAAGTGCAACTACTACTGGAGGAGGACCTCCTGGGCCATATTTAAGATTGACGGAGATGGAGGAGCAGGGTGCTCACATCATGATCCCATTATTGGTTGAGGGTTTGGCAGGGGATCGTGATATTGGTATATACGACTCTACATTTCCCCCAGGTCAGTAAAAGTACCTGACTAATATTGACCATGCACCAAAGTATTCCACAATTACTAATTGACCTTTCCAACACGTCAACACGTTCACTGCTGTGCGCGGGCACATACTATAGGACAGCTGGATAACCACAACCAGTATTTTGTGTGTGTGCACATAGTGTCAACCACACACAATATCACCACAAAAGTACTTGTGTTGTCATTCACATTAGCATGGGACAATTGCATGTGTGAATTATAAGAACTACGAACAATTGACAATATACAGCTGATATTGAAGACTCTATATAAATGTGAGGATCATTTGTTTAAAAAACATACATGTCATCTCTGAAATTATATATATATATATATATATATATATATATATATATATATATATAAAAATATAAATATAAATATAAATATATATATATAAATATATATATATTGTCTTATGCAGGTCAAACTCTAAGTATGCTTTTATGTAACATAACATTGGTAGTGCACAATTGGGCAGAACATATGTAAATTATGGTCTGATGTCCGCAATCAAGTTGTTAGTTATAATGATCTTATCATGCATTTGAAATAGACATAATGTTAATTAATAAAGGTGTGTAAATGTATTTTTGTATCATTTCATTTCAGATCTAACAACTCCTGTGTTGGTTGCTTCTGATTCGTCATTGGTGGCATCTATGTCACATAGTCCAAAAGTAACGTCTCCAAAACATGCTCCTGGCAAAAAATATAACTTGTCTAAGCAACAAAAATCTGAGCAGCGGTTTTTCAATTCTCAAAACAAACGTCACTAAGACATGATGGCTGTGCAAAAGGAAATCGAAGCAGAGCTGGTCAGCATAAAAAACATTTTAAACAGGAATAGTACTGCAATCGACTTACACAATTCTTCTTTACATTCCATAGATGAAAGTCTGATAAAACAGAATGAGCTACGTGCATGTGCAATACTGTCGACAAGACATGATGTTGGTTCATCAACATTTGATCGTGGTGTTGGAATTTTTTCAACACCTACTTCAAAGCATGGATCTCCACCATTGTCCTCCTCTCTGGCAACATCTTTGCCATCTTTTCAGACACCATTATTGGCAGCTTCTCCTGCAACATTGATTGTCTCCTCTCCAGCTCAAATCTTAGCAGCTTCTCCTGCAACCTTCAACACCTCTGCTTTTGCAACATTCGTAGCAGATTCTCCTGCAACCTTGAATGCTTCAGCACAATTTGTAGCGGCTACTCCTGCAACCTTGAATGCTTCAGCACAATTTGAAGCGGCTTCTCCTGCAACCTTGAATGCTTCAGCACAATTTGAAGCGGCTTCTCCTGCAACCTTGAATGCTTCAGCACAATTTGTAGTGGCTTCTCCTGCAACTTTGAATGCTTCAGCAAAATTTGTAGCGGCTTCTCCTGCAACCTTGAATGCTTCAGCACAATTGTTATCGGCTTCTCCTGCAACCTTGAATGCTTCAGCACAATTGGTATCGGCTTCTCCTGCAACCTTCAATGCTTCAGCACAATTGGTATCGGCTTCTCCTGCAACCTTGAATGCTTCAGCACAATTGGTATCTGCTTTTCCTGCAACCTTGAATGCTTCAGCACAATTGGTATCGGCTTCTCCTGCAACCTTGAATGCTTCAGCACAATTGGTAGCAGATTCTCCTGCAACCTTGAATGATTCTGCACAATTGGTAGCAGCTTCTCCTGCAACCTTGAATGATTCTGCACAATTGGTAGCAGCTTCTCCTGCAAGGTTTGTTGCTTCTGCTCCTGCAACATAGATGGCTTCTGGTCCTGCAACATTTGTGTCAGCTTCTCCTGCAACCTTCAATCTCGCTGCTGCAGCACAATTCATAGCAGCTTCTCCTGCAACCTTCAATCCCGCTGCTGCAGCACAATTCATAGCAGCTTCTCCTGCAACCTTCAATCCCGCTGCTGCAGCACAAATCATAGCAGCTTCTCCTGCAACCTTCAATCCCGCTGCTGCAGCACAATTCATAGCAGCTTCTCCTGCAACCTTCAATCCCGCTGCTGCAGCACAATTCATAGCAGCTTCTCCTGCAACCTTCAATCCCGGTGCTGCACCACAATTCATAGCAGCTTCTCCTGCAACCTTCAATCCCGGTGCTGCAGCACAATTCATAGCAGCTTCTCCTGCAAGCTTTGCAGCTTCTTCTGCTCATGCAACATTGGTGCCACCTTATTCTGCTAGCCAAAAAAAAATACGATTAGGAACAAGTAAGAGAACAGTGTTACGCAAATACTGGTGCCCTGTGTTGGGTACATGGAAAAAGCAGAGTAAAGGTAACCCAACGAAGGGAAATGAGCAGGTCTGTGCTTTGGCACAGACACAACCATATACACACATGTCAGGTACATTACACACGACACAGCAAGGTCAAACGATGTTAGTGCCAAATACACAGCCATGTGAAACAATGGCTATGCCAACTACACATCCATGTGAATTAATGGCAGTGCCAACTATACACATCCATGTGAATCAATGGCAGTGGCAACTTAGCCGCCATTACAAACGATGCCATTTCAAAATATGCAACTGCTAACACCAGAAACTGCTATAGTGAGACCCATAATGTTACGTGGTCATGGCAGAGGTCACACCTTCAACGCAACGTCCATTGACAAGATCACCAACAGTGCTGTATGAAAATTAATAAATATTGTAATTTTCAAATTACTTGTGAACTTATTATTGCCTCATTGAAACACAGCATTGTATGTGTTGAAAATACATACATAACGATAGTTAATTTTATTGTGTAATGTTTGAGAAGAAAACTTTGATTAACTAACAAGTACATGTTAATACATTGTACTACATCACTTCAATCCATCTATATAAGAACTGGTCAAACCTGGGTTTCATACATGATTTAACTAACTAATAGACTGCTATGGCATTAGACACTGTCAATAAAAGGTGTAATGACAACTATGTTGTATGCCAACCAGTTATTTACCAAAAATGGTTCATATTGTGACCATGTGGAGCATTCATCCAACGTGTACACTCTGAAAAGGTCGTTGTAAGAAAAAAAAAAACTGATTTATGTTACGTAAGCTATGTATTGGCAAAATTAAAATTAATTTAAATTAGACCACTGTCAAAATTACAAAAGATGATCACATAATCTGTGTGTGTGTGAGTATATATATATATATATGTATATATATATATAATATAATCTCTATGTGAAGAGATTAATATATCTATATATATGTGTATATATTTTTTATTTATTATTTTAACTGTATGTGTTAGACATGGGTGCAAGCACGCATTTCACCATCATCAGCAAGCACACAGCAGTTCCCCTGCAGCAAGTGATTATGGGAAATTATCAGAACATGAACACTCTAGCCAAATTTGGGCCCAATACATTGTTACCATGTGTCTCTGTCTCTGTCTCTCCCCAGATAGATATATATCTCCATATAGAGAGATCTATGTAGCTTCCTAAAATTTCACATACTGCACCGACACACTTTATTCGAGCAAATACCCAGTATGTACCTGGCAGATACCTGGAATGCGCCGCTCGTCACCTCTGACAAGCCCCGTTGCGTTTGCCTTCCCAGCCTGGGTTCATGCCTGGCTGACGGGCGGCTGATCTGTTAAATGATAATGATTAGGATTTAATAGGCTGCAATGTTCGCGTGTCTACCAGATGGCATAAATTCATGAATTGTAATGCAGTATATATATATATACTGTGCAGTATTGCAGCCAGCGGGAATAAAATGCTTCAATCCCTGCCTGGAAAATAACCCAATGCACTCGGGCAGAAAACAGTCACAAACCTCAATACACCCGGGTATACCCGAATTCGTGGGACTAGCCGAGCTCGAAAAAAGTGTGTCGCCAGTGTAGTAAGACATTTTTTCACAATATACACAAACTGGTGTTACATGCAAACCGAAATAACTGTCACACTATTTTGACCCTGTGTATATCATTATTATGAATGGTTTTCGTTTACACATTTATGTAAGGTATTATTTTAGATATGTTGTGATATACCAGTGTCATGATTTTAGTGTTAATTAGAGTGTGCCGTAAGGAAATTTCACATTTTAAAACGGTCTTAGAAAATACTCTGCAGCTGCTTTGGGACGCAGATTAGAAACACACGAGGTATTGTGTTTTAACCTTGAAGTCTACAGCATACATAGAAGAAAAGTATCAAAGTTTCTCATGAAACATGCTTACCGTAAAAGATGATCACAACATTTTATTTTTTACACTGAAATGTCGCTTCAAAACTACTCTCCTGGTCGTCCTGCTGAAACCTATGTGGTCATCATATACAAAGCTATTAAATTTCAGCCGGATGAAAAAGCAACAGTTCATCAAATTTATCAATATATCGTGGACAACTACGAATTCTACAGAGAGTCCAGTAATCCTAAAAAATTGAAAAATGCTATAAGACATACATTGAGCATTAGAAACAATTTTGTAAGAATTGTCTCACGTCGTGGCTAGAGGCTTGGATTCTGCAAAGTTGATGAACACTGTCACAGTATGTTGGATCGTAGGACAAATCTATTAGTAAGGAGAGAAGACAGAAGTCTAATGAGTTCACGGAGCGGGTTCTCATATGAGGCAAACCAACATTACGGGACACAGTATGACCAACAAGAGGAACAAAATTACTTTGCAAACTTTAATAACTGTCTTCAAGAATACCAGGATGCATGTGAACACACAAGCACAAATATGTTCATTGATCAGCCAGAGTACCTGGCTAAAAACATGGAGCACGGGCAAAACTACGTGTACAACAATATGGAATTGCCTCGCAATTCAATGCTTGATTACAATACTGTATGTATGGACAGGAGATGACATCCATCCGCAATGGATTTCAGTAAGGACATGGATTCATGGAACCCTGGTAAATATAATTTCAAAACCCTTTATATACATATAAAATGACTTGTCACAAAGTTATGGCATAATTAGCCTATCATATAATATGCATTGGTAACAATACTCACACACATGTTTCACAACAACATATGTAATGTTGTGTCAATTTGATTTCATATTTGTATATTACACTGAAACATACGTATGAAACAAAATGATGCTTTGAGGTATTGTTTAGGCACACGATATGCATTGCAACAATCAGACGGACTAAGGAATGTGATTTGTGGATATAATAATTTTTATTATGTTCGTAAGTTAAAAAGTCTTGTTCAAATTACATCGATATAGCGCTGTCATGTGACGTGTAAATTATTCATTGTACGTGAAAAAATCTTCACTATGCAAAGATACATTGATCCACCGTCTTCACGTACACGCGCAAATGTTTGTTTTGTCTGCATAGTGATATTCTCCTTGCGGACGCGCGTTCCTTTGTGAACGCACGTGCATGTGAGGCATACTTTTCATGTATATAGTGGCGTGAGATGCAAGTCATGTGTATGTGTGACTATATTTTAGCGCCGCTGCCTGCGCTGAAATGTATGTGTATGGATGGATGTATGCGTGGATGTGTGCGTGTGCGTGTGTGTGTGTGTGTGTGTGTGTGTGTGTGTGTGTGTGTGTGTGTGTGTGTGTGTGTGTGTGTGTGTGTGTGTGTGTGTGTGTGTGTGTGTGTGTGTGTGTGAATGATTGCATAAGCGAGGAATACATTGTATCGTACAAAATTTGTGCCACGACTTACATTTAATCAGTGAATACATGCACAAACACATATACACACACATACATACATACACACACACATATAAACATCCATGCCTACATATATACACAGACACACATATCAACACATAAACATACGTTTTAGCGGTGAAAGCTACGTGAATATCTACATTTATTCATGATCACCAACGTCTGGCGGCTCCCGTCTCCCTGCCATGTGCGCGCGTCCCTTCTATATCTGACTGTCGTCACACAACAACAAACCCGCGCACGGCACTATATTATATATTATGCTGCGATCCAAGTTATTTCTGTGACACGCGCGGACAGCGTGGGGGGGGCGGCGCGTGCACAGTGCTGCACAGCGATAGGCGGTCTGAGGGGAGAGTGAAGGTTTGCGACGGGAGGGGGCATGGTTGTGTGTTTGCGGGGGCGTGGCCATGATGTCCCGCGGCTGGTTTGCCATACTTCGCCTGGTTCGCCATACTTGGTTGAACCAAGGGTGGGGTCGTGGCCACGCCTCCATCGCAACTGTTCCAAAAAAAAGTAAGGAGTAACAACAATGTATCATCACGGCACGAATGCACCTTCATCATGAAGGTGCGTACTGGGACTTTACACATTGAGGGCCGGGACATACACACACAGCGCACACCGAGCCGTGAGCACATGGCATTGACCCTAGGCTTAGCGCATACTTGTAGGCTGTCGACATGGGGCCGCAATACTTGCGGAAGCGTGCATAGGCAAAGCACATGCTATCCCTGTCCATAATAACCGTGTGCAACGTTAATATTGTGGCCACGGACAAAGTTCGCCCTCATTGGAGGAAACGTTCACGTGACATATTGACTTTACAATTAACATTTCTTTAGTATCCACCTTCCGTTTATGCACGCACAAGCTACAATACAGCGGTATGTTTAGAGTGCGACTATTGTCCGTTTCATGCGTTACATAGTGATCATTAGCGGTGCGTATTTTTAGCGTCGCTCGGAAGCGGAGTTGTCCCGGACTGCAAAAGGGTGCTGCGAAACAACACACATGCCCTTTCATGCTCGCTCACCCCTTACTCCACAACACTATTATAACGGTGAGCAATTATGAAAGGCATTACTCGTGCACATATATCACATGCGTCGCGATAGGAAGGTTTGTGTGATATTGCATAGTGGAAAAAGGACTGTGTGGTGCTCTAAAACATAGACCCAGCAACTTCAAATTCTTGATTGCTATGCGTTGTATCAAACAATCAAGAATTTGAAGTTGCTGGGTCTATGTTTTAGAGCACCACACAGTCCTTTTTCCTTTGTGCATCTATATCTGTGAGGTGGCTCACATTGACCTTATCATTTTTAAGGTAATTGCCAAAGAAAAGAGCAGAAGCTCGAAACATGTCGGTGGGGGCCTGAGGGCTCATTTTTTTCTTTTTTACCATGCTCTGACCCAATAAACCTTTATCTTTGGGACACACTCTCTAGCAATTTATTTTTATGTAGTAGTGCTCCAACTCTCCTTCGTGGAAACCTGATATTGCATAGTGTTGTGCGTCCCGCGCCACACGTGAACATAAACTGTACGCTTACTTCAAATAGTACAGTGCATTGCGCGCGCAGATATGAGGAGTAGCGTGAGGTTAGCCAGCACTTCTATACAATGTCCAAGCACGCACGCCAGGGAGTGTTGTGCCGCCTGGCAGCGACAATCATGATGTGGCACCCTTTCCGGCGCTAGTATTAATGGCGTTAATGATTTTGCTTATTGAATACTACATGTTACAACATATTTTGAAAACAGAACACAATGAAAAATATGATTTTACACACTACGTTCATGCATCTAATGGCTCAATAACATGTAACATAATGCGCCATTATCATGTCCGCATGCATTACATAGCGGTATTTGACTACACTGTAATGGCTCGGATTAATACACAAATATACATTTGGAGTTGCCGTTGTCTTCATTGACAACGGTCACAGACGTGCGCGCGCGACTAAACTTTCAAAACGTACGCCTTGCACAGCTAATTATAAGTCAGAATGTCATAATATTTTTTTACAAGAAGTTTGAAAACACGTGAGTGTTTCGCATAATGGTGCTGTCCAACATCATTGACGTATTGAACGCAAGCAACACAACATGCCCCCCAGCGCGGTAACATATCATACCCAAAGGCGCATGCACAATCATGTCTGATTACCTCAGTGCGCACAAGTGCCATCGCTGTGATACATGCCTGCACGCATAATTTTTGTTAACAGATACACGAATATACTCAAATTTTAATCCCGCACGCATCAGTGAATACATAAGTACTATAGCATGATATTAACGCTTTCTTTATGTAATGTCATTTCAGATAAATTATTTTGACATGGAGAACCATCAAAGGAGAATGGAAGATTGGAAACTGATGCGGACACCATGTAGTTAGCTTGCTTAATTAATGTGAAAGCTTCATTAGATATTATGCACTATATTCAAACAACAGTACTTTTAAAAGTCAAAATGTTGTTGCCTCATGCACGTGTGTGAATGTATTGTTGATTCTATAAGACACACTGAAATGTTACATACATTAGATTATATTATGAAGTGTGTATGTGTATAATTATATGAACACAATTTTATTATGAGTAGTTTCACTTTACACAACATTTTAATAGAATGTTGATGTAGCATATTAAAAATCATTATTTTTTGTTAGATACATTAAATACTGAATGACTATAATGCTTATCATTCATGATTACATATATTGAGATGCATGCAAAGATTAATTAAACTGCACATAACTCTCGTACATAAGTTTTTGTGAATTTTGTGAACACACATAATGAAGACATATTCAATCTACAGGATTAGATAATTAACCTTGTACTTTGATAATGGACAATGTAAACTTGGTCAGGTGTAAGTTCATGATTAAGTAACATGGCCTAATGTAGTCAGTATTACATATAAGATGATGAAGTTATGTCACATACAATAATACGTATTATGTTGTACATGTTCACTTTGTTAATACCTTAGTAAACATGATGTGTTAATAATGCTTCAACGATCATTAGGACATTAAAAATAACAACTTTAAAACATGCATGAACATTATGAACATGTACAACATGTAACGATCATGCCCACATGACACATTGTAGAATGTTGAAAATGTAATACACTTTCAATAAATAACAGTGAAATTTACATACCATACACATGTGGCCACGTACACACCACATAACTTCGATACATAAGGTGTTCAGCCAAGACTATCCTATTTTATGAAAAAAAAAATACAGGTTACTTTCAAAAACATGAGACAGTATACAACCCTTTTTACATGTTAAATGTTAATGACCTGAGAAATAGGTGGCAATCACTTTACGCCGTGTCTCCACCCCACTGGCAGTCTGCTCATGATCCCCTGCAGCATGTACAGGAGGTTCCTCCTCGAGACCCTCACGTATGTCGCCTATTATATTGTTACTTACTGCTATGTTATGCAGAATGCAACAACTCATCACTATGTCAGCGACCTTTTCAGGCTTGTACTGTAGGGCATCACCTAATCTATCCAGACATCTGAATCGACTTTTGAACAGTCCAAACGTCCTCTCAAAACCTGAGCGAGTGGATATGTGTGCCGCATTATAACGCTCCTCGGCAGGGGATTGAGGGTTAAGCAGTGGGGTTAGGAGCCACGTTCGAATCCCATATCCTGAATCACCTATAATACAGCGCAAGAAAACATGGTTGACAATAAGTATAACTATTGCCCGACAGACATGTACATTTTCTGTGACATCACAACATACATTAGACACACAATGTGGTTGTAGTATATGTGAAATATTGTACTGTAATTTTAAGGTACAGCTAACATGCATATGTAGTTAGGAAATACACATTCACAAAGTTTCTTGGATACAAGGATGTGTGATAAACCAAAAAAGCACAGTGAGAGACAAGCAGCAGGAATATGATTTACATATCTTCAAAGGCAGCTGAGATAGAAGCACTCTACGCTATTCAAAGACTATTCATACAGAATCCTGCGCTTGCTCAGTGACACTCCTCATGAGCAGTGAAGGGGAAAAGTATGCACAGGCGCTCTCGTGACTTGCCACGTCTGCAGATTTCTGTGGAGGACCCTGTCAGTGACGTCACCAGCCAGACGACAGGAGCTGTTAATCCTCTCTACTACTTAAAGCAATGTATTCAGCTTGTTCAATCCCAAGCACTCGACAAGGCACCAGGAAGAGGGTTTGCTTATACTTGTTCACTGATTGACATCTGATATCTGCATATGTTCTGTGTCTTTTACAATATTCTTGTATCTACATTCATTGTTTGATATTTGATATCTGCTTATGTGATTTGCCCTCTTTAGACTTAAGACTTTAGATTTATATCATTAGCTGAGTGTGGGATTATTTGACAGTGGGGAGGGAAGGCTTAGGGAAGTACCTCTGGGACCCTTTGGGACCAGGGGAAATGGGCCAGATGAAGAGGTCACCCCTCGAAACGTCGCCCCCCTAGTTTGCTCTCCTTTTTCCATTTTTGTGATTTTTTTCTTTTATTTTGTTTTTTTTCCCCCTCTTTTTCCCCTTCTCCTTCTTTCCCGTCTACCCCCTTTATTTTTGTTTTCCTCTATGGTGATATTTATTCTTGCATTGGCGTATTGGCTATTGTTGCTATATTTTCAGTTTATTATTAGTGTCATTAAATTATTCATATTCCCTACACTGGTATTCACTTATATCTGTAGCTGTGAGACATAGAGTGCTGGTACTATTTTTTGGTTTGTTAGTACTTCTGAAGGGAATTAGGGTCCCTTCCTGTTCCGTGCACCCTGCAACCTTGCTGAGTCATTGTGTCAGAGTGCTGTCTATCACCCCCCCCCCTGTCTACCAAGGATGTGTGATGTTACACACAGACATGTTCGTAACAATTCAATGTTACTTATGTTGCCTGCAGCTATGCTTCACATTATGTCACACATAACTGCTGCATTCTGAAATTAATGTTTATATCTCAGTGTATGACATGACATTTATATTCAGACTTTTTGTTAAATACAATTTGAGCATATAAAAATGTTGAATATCAGATTTCATACACTATACATTTTACATTCTAACAATGTATGTAATGCTTATGTGTCCACAACACATACATATAAAAACCTTCAGCCAGACGGTTCTTGACATCATATTTACTCACCCACCAGCCAACCATGACCATAAATACCAGCCTCAAATGCATGGTAGACTGATGAATGTTGCATAATATAGGAATCGTGGCTGGAACCCGGAAATCTGGCTACCACATTCAGAATTTTCATGTTGGCATCGCATACAACCTGCACATTAATGGAGTGAAAGTGTTTCCTATTACGGTACGCATACTCCATTTCACCAGATGCGATCAGAGCAACATGTGTGCAATCTATTGCACCCATCATGCATGGTAGACCAGCTATGCTATAAAAAGCATTCTTGAGTTCCAACCACTCTGTCTGCTCACTAGGAAAATGTATATAATTACTAGCACGTCTATTCAGTGCACATACTGCTGCGGCAGCTTTTATTCTTACTAATCACCGGCTTTTGCCTGGCATGTTCCTGGAATGCCACGCTGTTCACTTGGAGCATGCCGGGCTCCTTTTGCCTTCCCAGCCAGGCGCATGCCCGGCTGACGCGCGGTTGATGTGTTAATTGATAATGGTTCAGGATTTACTAGGCTGGAATACTTCGCGTGTCCACCAGTTGGCATAAATTCATGAATTGTAATGCAGTATATATATGTATATGTATATATATATATATATATATATATATATATATATATATATATATATATATATATATATATATATATATATATATATATATACTGTATAACAACAACCCCTATAACCCCTAACATACAGTACTGTACACATACAGTACTGTATATGCATATCAATGATACTGTAGGCCGGCGGGGGTGAGATGTGTTTGCAGCAGAGAGAGAACCACTGCTCTCTCTGCGCAAACATCGGCACATTAAAAATTATTTAAAATACATTTTTATTCATAGTGTAGATGTGCAGGGGGTCTCCGGAGCTGAACCGCGTTGGTTTCAGGTCCGGGGACCCCCTGCTCCCCAAGATACAGGCCACTTTAAGAGGTGCCGGTATCCCTCTGCATTTAAAGGTCCCGATCACGTGACCGCGACATGTAAACAAAGCAGAGGGATACCGGCACCCCCTAAAGGGGCATGTATCTCGGGGAGCAGGGGGTCCCCGGACCTAAAACCACAGCGGTTCAGCTCCGGAGACCCTCTGCACATGTACAGTATAAATAAAACATATATTTAAATAAACACTCGTTCCTTACCTTAGCGGCTATGTGCTATGGTAACAAATCAGCATTTCTATATTTTAATAATATTGTACAGTGAGCAGGGGGTTCCCTGAGCCAGAAATTAATGCTCAGGGGACCCCCTGCTCCTGCACAATATTATTAAAATACAGAAATGCTGCTTCATTACCATAGCTGATAGCCGCTAAGGCAATGAAGGGGTTAACCCACCGTGCCCGCTTTATTGTGGTTAGTGGGGGTGGGTGAAGGGGGTATTTGGCCCTTGGTGTGAGTTTAGGACTTGCGGGGGGGTTGCGGGTGCACTTAACCCCTTCACGGCCATAGCAGTTAATACCGCTATGGTCATGAAGGGGTTAACCCCTCCCGCTACCCCCCGCAAGCCCTAAACAACCATCGTTGGGGCTAATACCCCATTCACCCACTCCCGCTACCCACAATAAAAAAAACTCACACACAGCAGCCGCCCAAAAAATAAATAAATAAATCTAAATAAATAAATGAATATAAATAAATACATTTGAAATACATTTTTATTCATAGTGTAGATGTGCAGGGGGTCTCCGGAGCTGAACCACATTGGTTTCAGGTCCGGGGACCCCCTGCTCCCCGAGATACAGCCCCCTTTATGAGGTGCCGGTTTCACTCTGCATTTTAAAGGTCCCGATCACGTGACCGCTGCCTGTAAACCAAGCAGAGGAATACCGGCACCCCCTAAAGGGGCCTGTATCTCGGGAAGCAGGGGGTCCCCAGACCTAAAACCAAAGCGGTTCAGCTCCGGAGACCCCCTGCACATCTACACTATGAATAAAAATGTTTTTTAAATGTATTTATTTACATTCATTTATTTATTTATTTATTTAGATTTATTTATTAATTGTGCTGCTGCTGTGTGTGATTTTTTATTGTGGGTAGTGGGGGTGGGTGAAGGGGGTATTAGCCCCAACGGTGGTTGTTTAGGGCTTGCGGGTGCACTTAACCCCTTCACGACCGTAGCGGTATTAACTGCTTCAGGCGTGACCCGCAACCCCCCCCGCAAGTCCTAAACTCACACAAGGGCCAAATAAGGGCCAAATACCCCCTTCACCCACCTCCGCTACCCACAATAAAAATAATTAACGCACAGCAGCCCCACAATTAATAAATACATCTAAATAAATAAAGAAATACATGAAGATAAATAAATATATATGTATATATATATACAGTATATATATAATAACAATCCCTATACATATATATACTGTATATATATATATATAAATACTGTATATATATATATATAAATACTGTATATATATATATATATATATATATATATATATATATATATATATATATAAATACTGTATATATATATATATATATATATATATATATATATATATATATATATATATATATATATTTATATATATATATATATATATTTATATATATATATATATATATATATATATATATATATATATATATATATATATATATATATATATATATATATATATATATATATACTATATATATATATATATATATATATATATATATATATATATATATATATATATATATATATATATATATATATATATATACATATACATATACATATACATATACATACATATATATATATATATATATATATATATATATATATATATATATATATATATATATATATATATATATATATATATATATATATATGAGCAAAAACATTGTAGCGCCAAAAACAGTACCTTGATGTATTTTGTGATAAGTGAACTATAGTTCCATCAATCAAATGGATTGTGTGAATAATGCTAAAAGTGCATATTTTAATGTGATGAAAATTCTAACATCATATAATTGTGAACAATTTTGCCTAATAAGCTGTACTAAAACACAACCAAATTCATATGCATAAAAAGTGCAAAACGTGCTGAAAAAAAGAAAAAAGAAAATTATATATAAAAAAGTCCAACCAGTCCTACAATAGTTAGTCCATAATGGTGGGTATTTGGTGTAGATAAAGGGGTCTTCGGCTGCTCTCACACGGGGTTAACCACCTTCACATATATCTAAAAACAGAAAAAGAGAGAGAGCGCACACCCCATAGCATAACACTGTATATTTATTGAGGGGGAAGGAGGATGGGGGGTGGGGGGGATTGGAAATGCACTCACAAGATTAAAATATATAAAATGCAATTTGTGAATTCATATCAACACCATCCGGTTCTGCATACGGTAGAACATCTCTGTGGACTCCTCCAGGACTGCCAGACGTGTTCACCATGAACCAGGTATCAGGGGGCTCCGTTCGCCGTCTTTGTGCTGTCCCGAAATCAGCTCTCCACTTACAGTATATACAAACATGATGAACCAATATACAAATAAATGTAGAAGGGTTATCAAAACCATACTGTCCTACAAATAACACTTCTCCATACAGACACACTACATTACAATGAATTTCCTTTAATAATCCTAACTGATCTTACAATCTAAATCATCAAATGACAAAGAAAAACCTCACATTCCAATCCATACATTGCATTTACATAGTATTTATGATGCATAAAATCTATGCACCATATACATTCTGCAAATGAATGTGAACAATATCATTGCAAGCAAAATACAGATAACTCCAAACAAGTCAACTATTTTAACCAATCAAGTAAACAAAAATCAATATATAAGTACCAACCAGAATACAACATTTAAAACCAACACTAACCCTTACAATACCAAGAATTACATCTATCTAATTGTAATAAACATTATAATATACACACATTGAAGCATTGCAATAAACAACATACAGTACAGTACATCCCTGTATCTCCCTGCCTTGAGTGTAATCTGTGTAAAGCCCCCTCCCCCCTAATGTTTCTGTTAAATCTCTCTGCCTTCCGTGTAATCTGTTTAAAGCTCCCTCCCCTAATGTTTCTGTTAAATCTCTCTGCCTGTGTTGCTGTGAGTGCAGTTTATGTAAATGTGGGGAGGGGGAGTGGGTTATAACCCCACCTCCTTGACTGTGATCTGTATAAAGCCCCCTCCCCCTAATGTTTCTGCCTGTATTGCTGTGAGTGCAGTGTATGTAAATGTGGGGAGGGGGGGGGAACCGATGTGCATACTGTGAGGTCTAACTACCCTCACCCCCTACCCACATACCGTTACCCCCCCCCCCCATCCTGGCCATGGCCCCTCCGCTTCTGCAAAACAGACACAAAAATTAAAACATCCAAAGTAATGTCCCCTAACCCCTTAATCACATAGCGGTTATTAACTGCTACAGTCATTAAGGGGTTAACCCACCCTCACCCACCACTCGGGATGCCTACATACCCTCCCACACTAACCCCCCCCCCCCCGGGAGGCCTAACCACTTTCACCCAGTACCCACAAGGGAGGCCTACCCACATACCGTTGGGGAAACACCAACCCCACCCCCAGTACCCACAATAAAACAACACAGTGACCCACAATACACATCATTCTATTTATTAAATACATAACCCACTCCCTGTGCCCCCCCATAAATACATGATTTATTCTTTTACATACAGGGTTCATAACGCAGCCCACGCGAGTCCCCGGTGGGCTGGCGGGGCACCTGGATAGACCTACAGGGTACCAGCAGCCCTTTTCAAACAGGTTCTGGAGGCCTGCTGGTAGATCCCGCCAGCACCATGGCCCCCAGGTGGTCTCCTTGGGTCACCGTGGGCCACAATTGGGTCCCCACGGTAGGCCCAAGGATGTCTGGGAGCCCCGGGTCAGACCCACAGGTGTCTGCGGGGCCTCGGGTGGTTCCCACGGGGGTCTGGGGAACTCACGGGTGCTCACTACGGGTCCGCGGTGCCCCCACAGAAGTGGGACCACACATCATCATCCCCGCACCTACGGGTCGGCGGTGCCCCCACAGAAGTGGGACCACACAGCTTCATCCCCGCAGACAACGCAGACATCATTTTGAAGCCAGATGCCGCGGAGGAAGGACCTCCGGACAAGAAAGAAGACCAGGGCGTGGCCGCAGATGGAAAGAAGACACCACCCCGCCCGGAAGAAGATAGAACAAAGAAGAATAAAGATGAAGATAAAGATGGATTACAAATAGAAGACCCGTGGATTGATTTGGATTTTTTGTTTAATGTTTATTATTTTAAGGTTTTTTATTTTATGGGTTCCTGTTCGGGGATTGGTTCGTGAGTAAGCTGCGCAACGGGAGTCGATGGGGGCAAGTAATGGTAAGAGAACTAAAGAAATGTATTTTATTTAACTTGTTAATTTTTTTAAAAGCTTTTTTAACATGTGTATTTTTTTTTTGTGGTATATCATTTCTTGCCACTGAATGTACACTACCGACACACTTTATTAAAGTGTGGCCGGTTCCGCAAGCCGGGAGATTTCCCGGCTTGCTAGTGGCCGCCCCTCGGCGTGCCGCGCATCACCGACGCGCGGTCACGCGTCATCGGGAGCCTGCGCCCCCTGCACGCGCGTCCAGGGCTCCCCAAGGGAGCCCTGGTGTCCCGCGATGTTGGGGACGGCGGCAGGGGGTTCCGGGGGACCCAGCGGACCCGGCAGCGGGAGGGAGAGCGCCCCGATCGGAGGGCGCTCTTCCGCTGCTTCGGCGCGCGCCCGGCACCCTCCGGCGAGCGCCAGTTTACTGCTGCGGCCGAGAACGGGCAAATGCTCGAATAAACTCGGCCACAGCAGTATGTATGTATATATGTCTAGAGATATATATATATATACATACAGGGTAAGAAATTATGTTGTTTTAAAAGCTTGATTTGATGTGTTTTAAAATAATTTGTCTATGCTGCTATGCTTTATTGTGAGTTTAAAGTATTTTAAAATTAGATAGATGTAATTGTTGATATTGTATTGTGTGTTTGAGGGAGGTCAGGGCTAGCCTTGGTTTTAAAGTTTGTATTCCGGTTGGCTCTTTGTATATTTTTTCACATGCTGAATTGTTCTGCTCGAGGCGTGAATTAGTTAATTGTTTCATTGTTCGGGATGGACTGTCAATTGTTTAGGGACGTAAATAATGATTGCTAATTGATTTTTGTTTACTTGATTGGTTAAAATAGTTGACTTGTTTGGAAGTGTTTGTATTTTGCTTGCAATGATATTGTTAACATTCATTTGCAGAATGTATATGGTGCATAGATTTTATGCTTCATTTATACAATGTAAATGCAATGTATTGATTGGAATGTGAGGTTTTTCTTTGTCATTCGATGATTTAGATTGTAAGATCAGTTAGGATTATTAAAGGAAATTCATTGTAATGTAGTGTGTCTGTATGGAGAAGTGTTATTTGTACGACAGTATGGTATTGATAACCCTTTTACATTTATTTGTATATTGGTTCATCATGTGTGTGTATATACTGTATATATATATATATATATATATATATATATATATATATATATATATACAGTAGCGACATCTTTAATTCGAGTGAATGCCGGCGGCATGCCGGGATCTACCCCAGCTGCCGCCAGTCAAAAACGCGCGCCGCCGCGTTTCCCCCACGCACCCCCCCTCCACATCGCGCGCAATTACCCCCCCAAAGACACCCCGAACCCGGCTTCTACTTTGCCCCTCTGCTTCCCCGCACCCCCGCTTACCTAGATTTGAACTCCAGGGGTGTCGGGGAAGCCTGGGGAAGCCGGGGAAGACGGGGAAGCCGGGCGCGCTTGTGACTGTGACGTCACAGTGCGCCGCCACGCGCCGCGGCTACCCGCTTCCCAGCCTCATACAGCCAGCGGCATTTGCTCGAATAAGAGCTGCCGCTGCTGTATATATATATATATATATATATATACTGTAGTTGCATGATGAAGCCACTGTACAAATTCATGGGTGAAGGGTGGGTATCGGGCCAGTGTGGCTTAACCCCTAAATTACCTTTGCGGTTATTATCCGATAAGGTGTTTAAGGGGTTAATTGATATCTGAATGTAATTGCAATGTACTGGCTTTGTTTTGGCAATGTATTTTGTGGACAAGACAAGGATGTTGCTGGCGACGGACACTTCGCATTGATGAGGTCAGTAGCACTTTATTTATTTGAATATGCTAGTTAATGTTTTTAATGATGGGCAATTAATCTATTATCCATATTTGGATAATAGTTATTTTGCATATTATTGTTCTGTAGGTGTTGGGGGGGAGGGTGTATGTATTGAATGTATAGGCCAGGTTTATTTTTTTTACATTCAGGGTTTGCTCCGTGGTTCCGCTTGGGACCTCTGGAGATCACCTGTGGTTTCCTCGGGTATCTCACGGGTACCAGGCTGGTGGTTCCACGGGTGACACATGTGGGGATGAAGCTGTGTGGTCCCACTTCTGTGGGGGCACCACCGACCCGTAGTCTGCGGGGATGAAGCTGTGTGGTCCCACTACTGTGGGGGCACCGCGGACCCATCGTGAGCACCCGTGAGTTCCCCAGACCCCCGTGGGAACCACCCGAGGCCCCGCAGACACCTGTGGGTCTGACCCGGGGCTCCCAGACATCCTTGGGCCTACCGTGGGGACCCAATTGTGGCCCACGGTGACCCCAAGGGGACCACCTGGGGGCCATGGTGCTGGCGGGATCCACCAGCAGGCCTCCAGAACCTGTTTGTAAAGGGCTGCTGGTACCCTGTAGGTCTGTCCAGGTGCCCCGCCAGCCCACCGGGGACTCGCAAGGGGCTGCATTATGAACCCTGTTTGTAAAATAATAAATCATGTATTTATGGGGGGCACAGGGGGTGGGAAATGTATTTAATAAATAGAATGATGTTTATTGTGGGTCACTGTTGTTTTTATTGATGGTACTGGGGGTGGGGGGGGGTGATTCCCCAACGGTATGTGGGTAGGCCTCCCTTGTGGGTACTGGGTGAGGGTGGTTAGGCCTCCCGGGGGGGGGGGGTTAGTGTGGGAGGGTATGTAGGCATCCCGAGTGGTGGGTGAGGGTGGGTTAACCCCTTAATGACTGTAGCGGTTAATAACCGCTATGGTGATTAAGGGGTTAGGGACATTACTTTGGATGTTTTAATTTTTGTGTCTATTTTGCAGAAGCGGAGGGGCCATGGCCAGGATGGGTGGGGAGTAACGGTATGTGGGTAGGGGGTGAGGGTGGTTAGACCTCACAGTATGCACATCGGATCCCCCCCCCTCCCCACATTTACATACACTGCACTCACAGCAATATAGGCAGGGAGATTTAACAGAAACATTAGGGGGAGGGGGCTTTATACAGATCACAGTCAAGGAGGTGGGGTTATAACCCACGCCCCCTCCCCACATTTACATAAACTGCACTCACAGCAACACAGGCAGAGAGATTTAACAGAAACATTAGGGGGGAGGGGGCTTTAAACAGATTACACTCAAGGCAGGGAGATACAGGGGATGTACTGTACTGTATGTTGTTTATTGCAATGCTTTAATGTGTGTACAGTATAATGTTTTTTACAATTAGATAGATGTAATCCTTGGTATTGTAAGGGTTAGCATTGGTTTTAAATTGTGTTTTCTGGTTGGTACTTATATATTGATTTTTGTTTACTTGATTGGTTAAAATAGTTGACTTGTTTGGAGTTATCTGTATTTTGCTTGCAATGATATTGTTCACATTCATTTGCAGAATGTATATGGTGCATAGATTTTATGTATCATAAATACAATGTAAATGCAATGTATGGATTGGAATGTGAGGCTTTTCTTTGTCATTTGATGATTTAGATTGTAAGATCAGTTAGGATTATTAAAGGAAATTCATTGTAATGTAGTGTGTCTGTATGGAGAAGTGTTATTTGTAGGACAGTATGGTTCATCATGTGTGTGTATATACTGTATGTATATATATATATATATATATATATATATATATATATAAATATATATATATATATATATATATATATATATATATATATATATATATATATATATAAATATATATATATATATATATATATATATGTATATATATATATATATATATATAGGGATTCTTAACACACACAATAGGGGGAGGGTTTTTTACATAGATTAGTCAAGGCAGGGAAGTTTAACACACACAATAGGGGGAGGGGGTCTTACACAGGTTACAGTCAAGGCAGGGAGGTTTAACACACACATTAAAAATATGTATTTAATGTATTTATTGTTTATTCTGCCTTAACCCTTCATTGCCTTAGCGGCTATCAGCTATGGTAATGAAGCAGCATTTCTGTATTTTTAATAATATTGTGCAGGAGCAGGGGGTCCCCTGAGCATTAATTTATGGCTCAGGGAACCCCCTGCTCACTGTACAATAGTATTAAAAATACAGAAATGCTGCTTCATTACCATAGCACATAGCCGCAAAGGTAAAGAACGATTCTTTATTCATACTGTAGATGTGCAGAGGGTCTCCGGAGCAGAAACGTTTTGGTTTTAGGTCCGGGGAACCCCTGCTCCCCGAGATACAGGCCCCTTTAGGGGGTGCCGGTATCCCTCTGCTTGGTTTACATGCCGCGGTCACGTGATCGGGACCTTTAAATGCAGAGGGATACTGGCACCTCATAAAGGGGGCTGTATTTCGGGATGCAGGGGGTCCCCGGACCTGAAACCACCGCGGTTCAGCTCCGGAGACCCCCTGCACATCTACACTATGAATAAAAATGTATTTTAAATGTATTTATTTATATTCATTTATTTATTTATTTATTTAGATTTATTTATTTATTTTTTGGGCGGCTGCTGTGTGTGAGTTTTTTATATTGTGGGTAGCGGGGGTGGGTGAAGGGGGTATTAGCCCCAACGATGGTTGTTTAGGGCTTGCGGGGGGGTAGCGGGAGGCCTTAACCCCTTCATGACCGTAGCGGTATTAACTGCTACGGCCGTGAAGGGGTTAAGTGCACCCGCAACCCCCCCGCAAGTCCTAAACTCACACCAAGGGCCAAATACCCCCTTCACCCACCCCCGCTACCCACAATAAAGCGGGCACAGTGGGTTAACCCCTTCATTGCCTTAGCGGCTATCAGCTATGGTAATGAAGCAGCATTTCTGTATTTTTAATAATATTGTGCAGAGCAGGGGGTCCCCTGAGCATTAATTTCTGGCTCAGGGAACCCCCTGCTCACTGTACAATATTATTAAAAATACAGGAATGCTGCTTCATTACCATAGCACATAGCCACAAAGGTAAAGAACAATTCTTTATTAATGTGTGTGTTTTATTCATACTGTAGATGTGCAGAGGGTCTCCGGAGCAGAAACGTTTTGGTTTTAGGTCCGGGGACCTCCTGCTTCCTGAGATACAGGCCCCTTTAGGGGGTGCCTGTATCCCTCTGCTTGGTTTACAGGCCGCGGTCACGTGATCGGGACCTTAAATGCAGAGGGATACCGGCACCTCATAAAGGGGGCCGTATCTCGCGGAGCAGGGGGTCCCCGGACCTGAAACCAACGTGGTTCAGCTCCGGAGACCCCCTGCACATCTACACTATGAATAAAAATGTATTTTAAATAATTTTTAATGTGCCAATGTTTGCGCAGAGAGAGCAGCGGTTCTCTCTCTGCTGCAAACACATCTCGCCAGGGGACGGCCTATAGTATCATTGATGTGCATATACAGTACTGTATGTGTATGTTAGGGGTTATAGGGGTTGTTGTTATACAGGTAATACTGTATATATACAGTATATACTGCATTACAATTCATGAATTTCTCGGCTTCAAAGACAACAGCTCGCAAACGCCCCCATGCATTTTTACACGGCATTGCAGTATTGCAGCCAGCGGGAATAAAATGCTTAAATCACGGGCGCGATATAACGCTATATACCCCGGGAGAAAACGATACAAAACCGCACATCACCGGGATATTCCGAAATTCGCGGAGCTAGCCAAGTAAGAATAAAGTTGGTCGGTAGTGTAGAAACTGGGTAAGGGCTCGCGAGCTTGATGGCTGCGACACCCCACCTACTGTGGCCACAGTGACTGAAAAGACGCAGAAGCAAGAAAATGTAATGAGAATAGCATTTTAACAAGACCAGGTACTGCATGAACTCTGTCTGTTAAGGGCTCTAAATCTTCTCTTAACTCTGCATAAAGAGCCAATATTGCTGATGAACTCAAACGATAACGAGTAATTATTTCAGCCTCGCTCAGCCGCTCCAAATATGTACGATCACGGAATAATCATTGTTGGTGCACCCTTTCCCCACCCTTCTCTCTCTTCATCCCCTCTCCCCCCTCTCTCTCTTTCTCCCCTCTCCCCCTTTCTTCTCTTCCTCCCCTCTCCCCCCTCTCTCTCTTCCTCCCCTCTCCCCCCTCTCTCTCTTCCTCCCCTCTCCCCCTCTCTCTCTCTTCCTCCCCTCTCCCCCCTCTCTCTCTTCCTCCCCTCTCCCCCTCTCTCTCTTCCTCCCCTCTCCCCCCTCTCTCTCTTCCTCCCCTCGCCCCCCCTCTCTCCTGTGTCCCCTAAAGCCAAATTTCTATGTGCACACATAAAAAAACAAACATCACTGTCAGTATCGTAAGCCGCCATCTCTACCTGGAAGTAAGTTTGTCATTAGCTTCCTTAAAATATGGTTCTAATTAAGTCACATGACTACCAATCACAACAGGTGTTCATCAAACTAATTAATTAACACAATTATACATGTTTTATATTAGTAATTAACAATTTAGTTCAAATGACAAAGTACCTATAACATAAAATTCGCTGCTATTATTTTAGATTTTTTTTTGGTTATAATACATTACAAAGTGTGTTGTTTTCGCTATTGACTAGATTGTAGATTGTGGAACGCCGTGAGTGACACCGGGTAAGAGGGTTGTGGCGGAGGGCATCGGTGACTCAGCAGGTGTCCCTGGCTTAGGGATACCGCGGTTCTACTGTTGTTATTCCTCCCTACCACGCTGTACCCTCCCCGTTGCTGGTTACATTATACACGGGCAGTGGGGAGTTTGAACTCTTAACAGTTTATTTATCATTGGAGTGGGACACTGGACTAAAGAGGCCTTATTCTATATGCACATTGTTGCTATCATTGTTCAGGTCTGGATAGTTTATGCTGGGGACAATTCTAGCAGCACCAGTTTTTCCTATGAGTGATCATAGGTTTTTTGCTAACATAAAATTCGCTGCTATTATTTTAGATTTTTTTTTGGTTATAATACATTACAAAGTGTGTTGTTTTCGCTATTGACTAGATTGTAGATTGTGGAACGCCTTACTCTTGTGAAAGGCTTTCACGGTTGATCCATGCACTGTTATATCAGGAAGATCTAACATATTATATAATTGGTGGACTGCTACAGAGAGAACACACCTGAATTCACAGAGACCATGATGAAGGTTGTGTGAGGTAGCATTTACAACTATCATCACCAAAAATAGAGATCCTAATTTACTCACAAAATTATGTTGACCCTCAAATGTATTCATTCTTCTAAACAAAATGAACTTGTTTGAAATAAGGCCTTCATCATCCTTTTGGGTTCATTGCAGGAATAGTGCCCTTCATAACAGCAGTTCTCAATGTGCAAAACAAAGCCTGTGTATATGTATATCACTACATCAGCAAAAAGGAATACATTTGTTGGTCATTAATACTGAGTAAAGAATTGAGGCTGCATACAGGTAATTAAGAGGTTAACAACATCAGCAACAGCTACAAGGTGTCAACACACACATGTACATTATACCTGCTAATCACTACAAAATGAAAATAACACACAGAAATGTCGCTCATAAGACAACAATAAACATTAAAAAAACAAACACACACAAACACATCACACATACAACCATTATTTATTCGTTCACACACATAAATAATAACACATGCCAACGTGTGACTGCTGGCACTCGGGTGGTCACAGCATTTCCACGGAACACACACAAACCACGGATAATGTCATGGGGACACACACACACGTGCATACACATCAATTTACAAAGTGGCCTGTAAATTCATTTTCCATGCATCGGATGCATGTCGGGAAAATACAAGGCTGGTATTAATGGATACCATCTCACGAGACCCAAGGCCATGAATCAGAGGCAGGAAAAGTGCTTGTTTATTTCTAAGTCCACACATATCGCAGCTCATCGACCCATCTCACCACCAATCTGCCAACTTTTTTGTGGTGGATTGGTTTTGGAGAGAAAATCGTTTTTTTGACCAGCGATAGGCTGCGATCGGCAGCGATAACAGACTCGCGGCTCTCTGAATCGAGCGAGTTTATCAACCATCCGGAAATGGTTGATAAGGGGCTGATCGCTGCTCAGTCGGCGAATTTCAGATAGCGATAAAATTTTGCGTCGATACAGGCCGTTATCGAGCACTTATCGAGGCTATCTGAATACGAGTAGCCACTTTGGTCGATAAGTGCTCGATAAGGGCCTTATCGAGGCTTTCTGAATAAGGCCCTATGGGCCTCATTCAGAGAGGTGTAAAGTATGAGGAATGAACCCCGTATTGTCCGATGCTCCACAAAGTGCATGTGACTGATGATGGAAAAGGCAAAGCAACCCTTGCTAGGTATAGCTATAAAATGAAATGGCAATCCTGCTGCAAATAATGGCATGAATCGATGAAAGTGATAATGGAAAGAACATATAACAGACTTAAAACCAGGGTGGGGGGGCTATGCGCAGGAAATAGATAGAGGCAGGACGAGGAGTACCCTTAGATACCGCTCTCCTATACTCACGGAACACCAGAGCCTGCAGCCCTGCACGACCCGGTCTCTTCACTGTTCACTCCGTTGGTTCGCCGGTCCCGGATCCGCGACGCTGGCGCTCGTGCGCTGCTGTATGACGTCACAGCCGGAAACAGGTAATTCCTTCCGGGACGGCTCCAGACGTGTCCTGTACTCCAATGTCCCGTTGCGGCTCCACAGGGCGGCCCCAAACGGATATACTGGGATGCGGTCACGGTTTTTTCAATGTAGGAGAAATTGCCTGCGTGCTCGAGCTGATATAGTAACAAAAATGTATCAAAAAAAGGTGGAAGGCGGTCACTGCATGATAGAACTCAGCTACAAAGTAAAATAAAATCAGCTTTAATAAAGAGTATTGCTGTACATCACAGAATAGTCCTCTGACGCGTTTCGTTCCGTCCTGGAACTTTATCAAAGAGTGACAAATCTCTACTACATGCGTCTTAAATAGGCAAGCCCTTCACAATCATTGGTTCAAACACAGTTGTAACCACTCATATAATCACATAGAAAAAACCAAGGGGAGGGAGTTGATTTGGCCCATAAGAACGCCTTTGTATAGAGACAAATTATTAAAAAGTTGACACACATAAACATTGAATATAACACAGATAAAAACAAAAACATTTGATGTATAGCATACATAATTAATTACTCAATTGAAAACTATTAATTAACGAAAAAAATATATATTTATATATATCTTATTGGGAGTTATAAGGGAAGTAGATAAAAGTTGTAGAAGGGAAAGCGTATACTAGTATATGTATATGTATATATATATATATATATATATATATATATATATATATACACCTATAGTCAGGTTGTGGATATAATCATTTAGTGTATAATATAATACATAAGATATAGATGGAAGTATAAGTATAACAGTATTAAATAACCATAGTTGAAACTATGGTAACAAAAACGCTTGATCCCTAAATAGATCTATATTTACAGGAGGGACACAACAACCTATAGATGACCCATGGTGTATATTAAGGACAACAGGGCATGTAACCGCCACTGGAATTCTGGCCTTGAAAATGTAATGATGGATCAGAACACACTCCCAAGACCCCCACGTCCACTCAACCCTGAAGGAAGTGTTTAAGCTCCCAATCAAGTTTGATGCCATGCGGATGGAGGGTGTTGAGGGTGTATATCCAATACATCTCCTTTTCTGTCACTCTTTGATAAAGTTCCAGGACGAAACGAAACGCGTCAGAGGACTATTCTGTGATGTACAGCAATACTCTTTATTAAAGCTGATTTTATTTTACTTTGTGGCTGAGTTCTATCATGCAGTGACCCCGCCTTCCACCTTTTTTTTCATACATTCTCATTCAGAGAGGGTTGATAAAAAATATCGCCAGGGAATTTAAAATGACTGTTTTTTGGGTGTTGCTATCACGGTATTCAGAAAGGCTCGATTACCAGTGATAGCAAAATTCCCAAAACAGGCGAGTTGCTGCCAGCGAGACCATTGAGCCTCTGAAAAGGCCTAAACCGGCGATTCATTTCTGCTGCAGAGAGCGCGGCTCTGAGAGAGCCACCTCTCACAGCTGAAATGTCGCCCGAAAATTATTTATTTAAATATACGTTTCTTTAATAATGTAGAGGTGCAGGGGGTCTCCGGAGCTGAACCACGTTGGTTTTATGTCCGGGGACCCCCTGCTTCCCGAGATACAGCCACCTTTATGGGGTGCCGGTATCTCCTATGCAAGGAAATGTCCCGGTCACGTGACGCGGGACATTTCAATGCAGAGGGATACCGGCACCCCATAAAGGGGCCTGTATCTTGGGAAGCAGGGGGTCACTGGACCTGAAACCAACGTGTTTCAGCTCCGGAGACCCCCTGCACATCTGCACTATTAAAGAAATGTATATCAATAAATATTTTAATAAACATCAATAAACGCCCCCCCTCCGCCCAAACCCATACAGTACAGTAATGGGCAAAATAACTATTATCCAGATATGGATAATAGATTATTTTCCCATTATTAATCACTGCATTAGCATACAAAAATAAAGTAATAAATACAGTTATACTTACCACAACAGCAGGTCCCTCTGTCCTCCGTAGCAAGAAAGCATATACAGTATACAGTATACAGAACATAATAAAGACATTCTAATGGCCCCTAACCCCTTAATCACCTTAGCGGTTACTAACCGCTATAGTCATTAAGGGGTTAACCCACCCTGACCCGATACAAACCCGGGAGGCCTAAGCACCCCCTATTTAAGGCCGTGACGCCTCATTTGAGCCCAAGGAGCCGACGAGACAACATCGGTTGGGATTTAACATGGGGTATTTTGGATTGACAGATGAAGAAAGAAGATAAAGAAGATCAAGAAATGGTTAAAGATGAAGATAGAAGACGGTGATTAAAGAAAGAAAAAAGAAGATTGGGGTACCTGATCTGGATCCTCATGTCGGATGGCATTGGATGCTGTTGGAGGGCTTCAAGGTACATGAGCTTCCTGTTACCCCGGGAGTTGGAGGGCCACCGCTTCTAATGGTAAGTAATATATTCAATGTTTGTAAATGTCTATTTTTACAGGTTTATTCTTTGGATGTGTTTTTTGATTTTTTTGGGGAAGGCACATTGACTGATAATATATTAATCTGTACCTCTTTAGGGTACAGATTAATATATTATTATGCCAATATTTGGGGGATGTTTCTCGCTTGTTATTGCTGTTGCTTTTTTTCATTTCAGTTTATTATGTGGATGTGATTGTTTGTTTGTTCATGTTTAATGTAATAAAAGGTTTGTGATTGATGTTCGCTTGTACTTAATGTTATATTACTGTATGTTAGCTAATGTGTTTTATGGTTACTTCAGAGATTGTTTGAATTTATTTCTTTGTCTTTTAATGGTTACATTTATTAATGTTGGAGTAATTCATTGTTTGGATTGATTAGTGTTACTATTCATTTTGAGTAGGTTTAGGAATTAATTAGTTTGATTGGGTAATGGATTAATTAATTCATTGTTGATGTTGTTACTGCTTGTATTCATTGGATTAGCTGGCTACTGTTTATATTTAGTGAAGTGTGTTTTTTTTGGAGTTTACTTATGTTTTATTATTGTGTGTCTTGTGTATTAATTTATTGTAATTAGGGTGCCCATTGAGTGCTATAGAGGCTTATCATGCCCATATTATTATTATATGGGTGTGATGTACCACTATACTGCTCAATGGTTACAGGGGTGGGTATAGTCAGTCCGGGGTGGGTGCTTAGGCCTCACGGATGGGTGAAGGGGGTATTAGCCCTAAGGATGGGTGTTTAGACCTTGCGGGGGGTAGCGGTTCGGTTAACCCCTTTATTACCTTAGCGTATTAACCGCTAAGGTAATGAAGGGGTTAAGTCCCCCCACATCCCCCCGCAAGGCGTAAACAGCCACTAAGGGCCGAATTCCTCCTTCACCCACCCTCGCTAGCCACAGTATTGTATTGTATTGTATGTCTTTACAGTAAGCCTGGCACGGGTGTTTAACCCCTTCATTGCCTCAGTTCCGGAGACCCCCGGCATCAATCCAAGGCAGGAAAAGGGCCTGATTTTTTCTAAGTCCCGACACATCGCAGCTCATCGAGGCCATCTCCCCACCAATTTACCAAAAGTTTGAGGTGAATTGGATTTGGGGAGAAGAGCGCCTTTCCGGGCTGCGATGGGCTGCGATAGGCCGTGACAGCCGACTCGCGGGTATCTGAATCGCGTGAGTTTATGATCCTTCAGAAAATGGTCGATAAGCGGCTGATCGCCGCTCAATTGGCGAATTTCTGTTGGTGATCAAATTTTGTGTCGATACAGGCTGTTATCGAGCACTTATCGAGGCTTTCTGAATACGAGTAGCCATTTTGGTCGATAAATGCTCGATAAGGGCCTTATCGAGGCTTTCTGAATGAGGCCCTATACATTTACGGAATCTGTGTCATAACTTTTGAGCTATACATGACATGGGACATGGCTCCACCTTTTGACACAAGATCGACTTGCAGTTATTCCTATATGTTGTGTTGTTCCATTCAAGTCGGGACAGATAAGAGAGCAACTCAAGGGGAGATATATGAGTACTGTATTGTATATCCTTGATAAGTACAAATTCTACAAAGAAACACCAAATCAAAAAGGGTGGAAGAATTCTATTAGACACAACTTAAGGTTGAATGATTGCTTTATTAGAACACCTTTGCGCCCCATTGCTGAGCACTGCATGCATCCTAGATGGGTATTTTCGATCATGGCCACGTTCGAAGGAGAAACAGATTGGACAGAACCAAGAGTTTGAAAAAAAAACCTTCCCAAACAAGTTCCTCCAGGCCCTCCAATCTGCCTCCACCTGATTATCGAGCCAACCAGCTCTAAAAACAAGATTAACCTATATCCAAACCACCTGCCTCCACCCGAGTACTTGCCCCAAACTGAGAACCTGTCTCCACCTGGGTATCTGCCCCAATACCATTACCAGTACAGACCAACCAACTCCGAAAACAAGATGAATCTACATCCCAACTACATGATGAACTTGAGCATCTACGTACACTGGCGACACACTTTATTCGAGCTCGGCTAGTCCCACGAATTCGGGTATACTCGGGTGTATTGAGGTTTGTGACTGTTTTCTGCCCGAGTGCATTGCGTTATTTTCCAGGCAGGGATTGAAGCATTTTATTCCCGCTGGCTGCAATACTGCACAGTATATATATATATATATATATACTGCATTACAATTCATGAATTTATGCCATCTGGTAGACACGCGAAGCATTGCAGCCTATTAAATCCTAATCATTATCATTTAACAGATCAGCCGCCCGTCAGCCAGGCATGAACCATGGCTGGGAAGGCAAACGCAACGGGGCTTGTCTGAGGTGAGGAGCGGCGCATTCCAGGTATCTGCCAGGTACATACTGGGTATTTGCTCGAATAAAGTGTGTCGCAGCAGTACAGCACACATCTTGTATCAACAATTGGTCACTACCACCCAATATTTAAGGTGTCTAGGAAAAGAGAATTCAAATCATCAAATCGACAGTCAGATTAAGATATTGATGGAAGTCTAAAACTATTATAAATTTGAAATCTTTTAATACTATTAAGTTATACTGTACACATTATTATACTTTTACATAATGCAAAATATTGCAAATGCAAAGTGACTTGTTTCTTCCTTAATAACAGTAATTAGTGTTCACATTAGTGCCGTGGGATTTGGCCACACTATCTACTGAATGTTTGCATGGCATAGACAAAGCCGTCCCCTTACTCCACATTGCTTCTATCAACCGTAAAACTCTCCCCTGGGTGAAATTCCAGTGGCCAAGGACGCTTCTCACTAATTATCTGCCTTTCCCTCGTGTGTAGAGAAAAACTCAGTCCCTCCAATCACCTGTCCCTTTGCCAGCCTCATCTTGCCACTTCCTCGAAATGTAAAATTCCTGTTGAATGACCTGCATAGTTTATGTGTTCAATAGAATGTGCATAGAAGAAGCATAGGCATTATATGGTCTGCAGTTTGGAAATTCATGAGCAGAGTCTGAAGCAGAAGTCCGGATCTGAAGACTGGCAGGAACAGAGGAGGAAGCTGGACACAGGATACAACTTGACACTGAAAACTGGAGATGGGACAAAGGATTCAAGGAAGAGCATGTCTGGAGCAGGGTTACGTAAGGACTGGAGAAGGGTAAACAAAGGGAAATACTTGTTTATTTACTAAGTCATAAACACTAGCAAAACAACGAACAGGGGTTAGTCGATAGGGGTAGAAAAGAGGGACAGAAAAAGGGGCACAAAACTAGAAACAGCAAGAAAAAAACTCCTGCTACAGCCAGGGTAGGCATTTAGTTAGTAAGAAAGACAGAAAGAAACTTTAGAAGCCAAGAGTACTGTGGCTGTGCCTTCTTATAGGCCAATTTGGTCATGTAATGAGTGAGCACAGCTGAAAACCAAAGAGCTGCCAGGAATGCAAAAGTCTCACTACGTCATACAGTATATTCTCTGATTCTGGAATTCCAGCAATCGCTTCTTTCAAACAATGAGGTTTATATTACTTCTACACTGTTGTTATACACAGATCAAGCAGGCCTCCAGGCAAATTTTTAATTCACAGTTCTTCGCAACTACAGTTTAGTTATTTTATTTTTGTACACTATAAGGTTCGAGTGTGTATGTGTTCGTCAGGTGGTGTTACACACTTTAAACTAATAACACCATATAATTCCAAGTGTTTGCTATTAGCTTGTGAGAGAATTATAGGTGATATAATGCCTATGGCAACTATGTTGCCTGCACAAATAGGATAAACATATTGTGTAACTGTTGATGGGGTTATGATCGCGGGTGCAGACTAGGGTGTTTGTAGTGGCCGGTGCGCGCAGTTGGAGGTACGGGTTTGCAGTGGTATTGGGCGCTGTTGAATGTCAGGAGATATTGTTTATTATGCTAGATGTGGTAAATGTGTGCTTGTCACTTTACTAATCGCATTTTTGTGGCTGTGATGGATTGTGCACTGCACTACGCAGGTGCAGGGGGTTGCCTTAGTAATTAAGATGCCTCTGTTTGCCCATGACGATGACAGCATTCAGACAGCGCACACCTCCTCTAATATGGCGCTCCGGTTCAACACAGTGGAGTCTGATTTTCGCGGGGTTCCTTATGGCAGGTAATTGTACACAGGTGTTTCGTTACACTTAGTAAAGGTATATATATGTACATGAGATTATTATTTTATCTTAGAATAATTGGTAAGAGCACAGGAATCGTTCTTTTTGGGGTTTTTTTATATTTAAGGCCTTTCTTATTACCTGCAGCAAACTTCTATAGGGAGGAGCGTGGTATTTTGTCAGTTTCTCACTAATATTAGGCAATCCTTTTCCTTGCTGCATACTCCCATAGGGCATTTTAAATATAGTATATCTGAAACATCATAGGGGTAGGTTTATTGGCTCATTTGCTTTACATAGCAGTTACTGAGCCCCTACCAATTTTCCACTTAGTGCAGGTATAATACACCCCAGTGTCAGTCTTGACATTACCCTCCATTGAATGGTAGGTGAATGTGTAAGGCTGACAGAGAGATATATATGTGTAAGTTTTATTATAGTCACACCAGGGAATTTGAGCACCCAGTTTACCACTATAGCAAATGTAAGTATGATACTGGCTTAAGCCAGATTTTAATTGCACTACTCACATAAGCTCTTGCTTTATTTAACCCCTTCAGGGCTTTTACACTTTTTTCACGAGTCCATGGGAAAACTATTACATATACAGTATATAGTGTACTGTAGGTACCTGCATTAACGGGTATGCCTTGACGTGGCATGCAGGCTAACAAATGCTTTGCTTAAAGGGTTTAACAACCATTTTTCATGAGATTATTATTTTATTTTAGCCTAATTGGAAAGAGCGCAGGAATCGTTCTTTTTGTTTATATATATATATATATATATATATATATATATATATATATATATATATATATATATATATATATATATATATATATATAGGCAGTCCACGGTTATCCAACACAATGCGTTACTCAAAATGGCGTTTTAAAGCGAAACGTTGTAAAGCGAAACACATTTTCCCATAGGAACACTGTTTAAATGAAAAGTTCCGTTCCTGAAGGCATTTTTAACACTAAAATACACCAAATATTTTATGCAGGCAATAAGATATGCAGCACACACATAAATTATATAGTGTATATACTGTATTATATCTATAATATAACATAATAAATAATATATTATATAGTATAATATAATATTATATAGTATAATATTATATATATATATATATACGCTCTTACGACGCTTTGCAACGTTGTTTATGTGAATGTGTATATATATACACACATACACAACGTTGCATAGCGTCGTAAAAGCATTGGATAAGCCATTTTGGCGTTGTAAAAATGAATATAGGTATGCATTGCATAGCGTTGGATAAGCCATTCGTTGTAAAGCGAAGCGTTGTAAAACGAGGACTGCCTGTATATATATATATATATATATATATATATATATATATGTGTGTGTGTGTGTGTGTTTGTCAGTTTGTTTTTGCACCCCCTTGAGAAAGGTCCCATTCCGGGACCTAAACGTCGGTATGGGCGGCTTTTTTGTACTTCATGCCTAATGCAGAATTTTTGGGATTACTGAATCAGAGTGCTGTCTTTTCTTTCTTTTCTTTGTCTTCTGTCTTTATTTTGAGTGCTGGCTATGGACTGTCCATATATATATATATATATATATATAGAAAAAATAAAATATATGATGTAATTAATGTATTTGGCCAATAACCTGCAACTGCTTATTGAGCAGTCTGTGGGAGGCCAGCCCCTCCTTCTTCTAGGTATATAATCTCCTAGCAAGGTCCCTATATTTCACTATTCATTTTACTTGCAGACATATGAGTATCTGTAATGGTATATACCAGTTTTTAACTGCACTATGTTATATAAGCATATGCTTGGTTATTTTAACCCTTTCACATAACATTAGTTTACATTTAACGTAGGGACCTGCTATAGAGACTTACCTTGACGTGGTTAGCGGGCTTGGCATTATTTGATCAAAGGATTTAACCAAAAGTCTCATTACATTTTCTGTTGGGCCGATTTTAATCCTTAGCAGCAATATATATGTATATCCTCATTTATTGCTATCCCAAATGTGAGAAGCACAGGGATATATACTTTTTTCATAGTACATTATATATATATATATATATATATATATATATATATATATATATATATATATATATATGTAGCCGGGCTCCCCCTCGCCCACATATGTTGTTGTCGGGGGGGAGGGTTGCAGCAGGGCAGGGAACGCTCCAGTGTATCGGAGGTTCCGCGTTATCAGGGCTCCGCCATGTTGGGAGTTGGTGCAGGCGCAGAAGGTGTGGAGCAGGAGGTCACGCATGCATGAGAATAGCCGCCGAAGCCTGCGAAGGAGTAGCTCCCATAGGGTGGAGCATAGGGAACTACGAGTCCCAGCAGCCCCTGCGGGACTATGTGATACCAGGGGACCAATCGGGTGGTTGGTAGGAAGGAAGGAAGGAGGATATAGGGTTGGAGCGCGCGCACGTTGTTCAGAGCTAGCGGGAGGAGGAAGGAGATGGAGCTCCAGGAGTAGGGAGGCATTCCGCCCCTACCTAGGCCTTATACCCCAGGCCCAGTTAGGCCCTGAGTCACCGTAGTGTGGAGCAGAGATAGGGACTGGCCCTAGACAGGTTCCGGTTCCCTTATTGCGCCTTCAGTGATCGAATAAAGAGACAGTGTGTATCTAGCAGGAGGTCTGATCTCAGACCCTGCTACTGTTGCTGCAGTTCGTTTGGGTGGGATCGCCCCAAACGCCTATTGCGGAAGCCACCTCGCATCTGACCCTTTGTGAAGATGCTTGGCAGGCCAGGGTACTGGTGTGCCCGGCAGGTAAACTACAAGTGCACCAACTATATCACCATGCATACAGGACATAGTGGCTGCACAGTCACCCATACATATTCGTTATCTCACTTGAGGGTGGGGGACATATTGTGTTGGGGGTATTGGACATGGGGTGGGATCACCCGGTGAAGGAGGGGAAGGAAGCGTCCTGCGAGACGCAATAGATAGTGTTTCCTCTAGGGAGGAACACCTGTTGATATATCAAATCCTTTGCAAACAAGTAAAGTCATTTGGTTGTTTATATGCTGTGTGGTTGTGTATTGATATCTAATTGTCCTGCAAGGAATCACTCCCCCTCCGGTGGGAGCCATCGCAGGTGGAGGCGCTGCACCAAGTATACGGTATTATCTATTGTTTCGCGTGCCCCAGGCTCTCCGTGTCGGAGGTTTAGGCCCTGTCAGCCTACAGGTTATACAGCATATGGTAGAGGTCTGTGTTCACAAGGAAACAGGGCTACATATAAATAAGAACAAAAGGTGCAAACAGTGTTTAAACGTATAAACAAAAGTCAGATAATGTACTATGAAAAAAGTTCAATCAATGGGATCTGGGACCGGGTATGACAAAGTGTCAGATAAAAACGGGCATTTCAGGATTAAAAATCCTATCTTTAACAGCAATACTGGAACAACTTGCCGCAGGATCCGTTTACACGATCACGGAAGACGCCGTCTGCAATCCAACACTTGTGCTGTGGATCTTCTCCTCCTCAGTTGCCAAGTCTTACGATAGTTTGGTGATGATGTACAGCTGCAGTGGCCATTATTTAAATAAATCACGGGTTGTGTACTTCGGAATACCGATGTCATGATGCTGGATGTCTTCTAACCTTACCGCCATAAGACGCGAGTACAGAAAATGGCATTTTAGAGTTCTGGTTTTTTAACACCTTAAATTGACACAGTAGTACAGTACTGTACACATTGCAAAAAACCTAAAGTCCCGGCTATCACCAAGTTGTCCCTTTGATGGTCTTCGAGACCGCCATGTCACATGGCTAAGTAACCTTAAAGGATACTATACATGCTCCAAATATATTGGTTGCAAAAATAGTGTTAAGGGCAAATCATTTAAATCAAACAAAACAGGAGTGGTCTACGATATAGAAACATTTATTAACTGTAAGACGGATTATTGTGTTTACTTACTGCAATGCCCATGTGGGCTACAATATATAGGGCGCACAGGGAGACCTCTAAAGAGGCGATTTGCCGAGCATATATACAACATCAAGAGAGGCCTCGAGACGCATAGCGTCTCTAATCATTTCAAGCTAGTGTATAATCAGATTCCTGATGGCCTTATATGTATGGGTATTGAACATCTAAAACCAAATTGGTGCGGGGGAGACAGGCTGGGCATGTTGTCCAAAAGAGAAAGTTATTGGATATATGTCCTGAAAACCTTGTCCCCATTGGGTCTAAATATTGATTTCGATCTGGCATCCTTTTTGAAAGACCCTTAGAATCTGCTTGTTTCATCTTTCTTCAATGTAGTTATCGTTTTCTATTGAATTTGCAAATATGATCAATGTTAAACATTAGATTTATGTAATCAACTATAGGATAAGTGTTTATTTTATTAATTTAATGTTTTAACATGTTTTAAGTCATTTTATATGTTTTGATATTTTAAAAGGGTAGTAGTGAGGACTGGTTTGACCCCAACAGCACAGTATATCAATTAAGCTGTTTCTGGTCCTGCAATTACTCAGTTAAGTGACGAAAATGATCGCCGCCCATTTGTGGGCAGATACAAGTTTTAGTGCATGTACTTAAGGCACCAGTGTACTGGACTCCTTCATCTCCTGAGGAAGTGACGTAGCGTCACGAAACGCGTAGAGAGGAGGAGCCTAGTACAGTGCACGTTGTAAGCTGTCACCTGCGTTGCATTTCGTGGTGTGGGGAGAACTTCGGGCGCTGCGCCGCTGACGTCATCGGTTGGCGCGCGACGTCGTGAACAACACACCATCGAGTGGACATAGGCTGCGGACGGCATTCTTGAGCGGCATGTTTGCCCTCGCAAAATGTGAGTGTAACATCGCTGCTTTTTAACATTGTTAAATAAAATTTGCGGAGTACACTAGGCTGTCTTTCAATTTTCTCCAACCACGGTTGTTGCGGTGTATGCTGCTACTGGGACGACGCAGACCGAGTTGAAGAGAGCCACCTTAGGAACCACGAGGGGCCCGTGGAGATCAAGGTGGAGGAAGAGAGCTAAAGAACAGATTCTCTCCCCCGAATGAACAAGAAAATATCCTGTAAGTAGGGATTTTCCTCTTCAGGTTGGGGCAATTGAGTCTGTATACTGCGCAATGGTGTGTTTTCTTTATCTGTCATTGCAGACAACATAAGGGAACACGCCTAGAGGAAAATCTACCTCACATTGTTGATGAATCATTCTACTACCAGGACTGACTTTTCAAACAGGACTGTCTTTTAATATGGTACTGTAATTATCATCACCACACTTTGCGCCGGGGACATTTTTTGTTTTTGTATTTGTAACTGTACACATTGCAATTAATTAATTTCATTGCAACCAAAGAAACAAAATCCATGAAATTCAACAAAGCAATCGTGATAAGCGCGGGTGCCTGGGGCGATTGGCCGCATTCATACTGCGTGGAGTACAGCAGAGCACCTGAAATCGGCGCTGTCATTTGTTTGAATAATGGCCACTGCAGCTGTATGGCTAATGCCGCTTGCACCCAGGAGTATCTCCGTGGGTAAAATCAGCCAGAGGAAAGCAAATTGCATTGAATAAGGCATGCAGTTGAAGTAGGCAAATAAGATACGCGACAAGACTACCGTAGACATACGCGTTTCGTCTTAAGAGACTTTGTCAAGGGATATCCCTTGTCATATCCATTGGCAAAGTCTCTTAAGACAAAACGCGTAGGTCTACGGTAGTCTTGTCACCTATCTTATCTCCGGGGTGGACGGACTCGTTATGTACTGGCTACGTGTAGTGTACCTGCTTCTACTGCTGGTTAATCAGAATCCTGTGGTGGCAGTGAGCGTGTGTGTAACACGGGAAACTTGAACCCAACAGGTACCTCAGAGGGCTGCAGACTGCTCTTCACCGGGTCCCCCTTTGTAGCACAGCCTGGGACAGACTTCACTGAGGAGATGACTCTCGAGGCAAGGAGTCTTCAAGTATGTGGCACAGGTGTGGGGGGGGTATGTGTGTGTGTGTGTGTGTACCTCAGAGCACTGCAGACTCTTTTTGTTTCTACAAAAGGAAAACAGCGCACAACGCTCATAGTGAAGTAAATCAAGGATAAAAATGTATTAAATATCCAAGGATAGGTAATGTGCGTACATCAGGGAAATAGTAAAACAGAATTTCATGGGACATGTTACCCTTACACCACACCAACATGAAGATCTGGACAATCACGGATCATCAGTCATCAGGCTCCACAGGTAAGGACAAAAACAGGTCACCACAGTGATGAAGCTGGTCCACAGGTGGGGTGCGGTGAGGGCAGCAATCAAGTCCCCCAGAGGCAAGTCTCAGTCCATCTCTACCACGGCAAACTGACTCCACGTGTAGCTCTGGGGCTTCCGTCGGCCCTCGAGTGACGTCAATAAGGGCGTCGCTCCAAAATTGACGGATCCGAAAGGGGGATCAGGGTGGAATGATAGGAGCTTGGGGGACTAGATGTAAACTCAGTATCTTAAATAAAAAGCTAATTCTTTTTGTAGAAAACCTTTTCACTGCAATTCTTTTTTTCCTTCTAGGATGAATATATATGTCAGCTCCTTGGGACGATGACCTCCTTCCGTATGGCCATTCCTATGACCCTACATATATTTCTCTTACTTTGCCAGAGGCCAACAGCACATTGCAGGTCCGCTGCCCCCTGGCGTTTAATGTAAGACAAAATATGTGAACTTGACCCATATTAATCATTCCGCCTTGTACTGCACCGACACACTTTATTCGAGCAAATACCCAGTATGTACCTGGCAGATACCTGGAATGCGCCGCTCCTCACCTCTGACAAGCCCCGTTGCGTTTGCCTTCCCAGCCTGGGTTCATGCCTGGCTGACGGGCGGCTGATCTGTTAAATGATAATGATTAGGATTTAATAGGCTGCAATGCTTCGTGTGTCTACCAGATGGCATAAATTCATGAATTATAATGCAGTATATATATATATATATACTGTGCAGTATTGCAGCCAGCGGGAATAAAATGCTTCAATCCCTGCCTGGAAAATACCTCAATGCACTCGGGCAGAAAACAGTCACAAACCTCAATACACCCGGGTATACCCGAATTCGTGGGACTAGCCGAGCTCGAATAAAGTGTGTCGCCAGTGTAACTACAGCATTGGTTCTTCGCAGAAGTATTTACCCTGTTTACCCTTACTTGGAAATGCCTTCATGTCATTCCATCCACCAGTAACCTTTAAAACTATTGACGAACTGCATTTTAAACAGGAGAAACCTTTTTCAGATTCCACATGTTCAATGAGCATATAAAAAATGTCTACCAGGCACATATATATTTTTTAATGACGCCTCATTCCTAATGGACTCCAGAGGATTTCCATGTCTTAGCGAATGTTGCCAAAAGTCGTTGCAGAAATATTTTCATGGAAGCAAAGATCGCCACGTTCTGACTTCAGTATGCCACGGCTTGTAGAATTTAAAGTACCATTGACTGTTGTTGATTTGAACTGAAAATGAGAATAGCAGAGTAATGTATGACTTCCTATGTGTGTGTGTGTGTGTGTGTGTGTGTGTGTGTGTGTGTGTGTGTGTGTGTGTGTGTGTGTGTGTGTGTGTGTGTGTGTGTGTGTGTGTGTGTGTGTATCTCAGAGCGCTTCAGACTACTCTACAACGGGACCCCCTATGTAGGCACAGTCTGGAACAGACTTCACTGAGGAGCTGACTCTGGAGGCAAGGAGTCTGAAAATATGTGGCATGGTGGGTGGGGGTGGTGTATGTTTCCCTTCATTTTCAGATGGCATGAGAAAAGCCACATCTTGTACTATCAAATACTATGAAAAATATAGAAACCTAAAACTATGACTGGATGCAGTGCTAACAGTAAAAAGAGATTAAATAATATATCAATTTATTGCAGAATTTTAATAATAAAAAACAACCTTGTTGCACTGAGAACAGTATATTTTAGGCTTGACCAAATGATTTCCCTATCCCCCAACCCGATTTACTGTCCTGTAATCACAAGTATGATGGTGCAGTGGGCACGTTATATTCATCAAAAGCCCACCTAACGAGCTTGGATCAGGATATGGATTGATCAGTAAAGATTTTACAACAAGCGACAAAGAAGCCCAATGCTACATCCAATATGACAAAAATACACAGTAAAAAAATTATATATTCACTTGAAAAACATTGCATACATTTGTCACGCTCAATACATCTCCTTTGTGACACTTATATACATATATATTTTGTGGGGGCTCAGGGGTTCCCAGAAAGAGCTTGCTGGGGTTCTGTGTGTTGTTTAACTTATTTTCAGCTGTCTCAGCTGTTGGAGATTAGTAGCCCCTCCTTCCCAGGTTTTAAGCCCGCCCCTCCCCACTTCCCAAGTCAGAAGGTCCTTTTCATTTTACTGGATATTGATCCAATGTTGGTCTTTCTCTCTCCTAATAGAGGTAAATTATCATTTTAATCCTAAAGAGATATATTAGTATTTTATCTGGTAGTGTTAGGACCTGTGAACTGGGTCTGCCTGGTCGTGGCTTACAATGCTTTGGCTAAAGGGTTAAACTAAAATACCCTTTTTCAAGAGAATATATAAGTATTTTAATGTGTATTATTGTCATATTGGATGTAGCATTGGGCTTCTCTGTCGATTGTTGTATACAATTTGCGCAATAGCTCTCCTTTGTGACACTTATATATATACAGCAGCGGCAGACTTTATTCTCACATTTCCCGCACGGCAGGATGCGTGCGGGAAACGTGGTGACGCGGCTTGTCGCGGCGTCACTGTGACGTCACTGTCACGTGACGCGCCCGGCTTCCCCGGCTTCCCCGGCTTCCCTGACACCCCTGGAGTGTAAAGTGAGGTAAGCGGGGATGCGGGGAAGCAGAGGGGCAGAGCAGGAGCCGGGTTCGGGGTCGGGAAGGGGGTTAGAAATGCATGGGGGGTGGAGGGGGGTGCGCGGAGGAACACGCGGCGGCTTGCGGTCTAGACCGCGCGCCAGCTGGAGTAGATCCCGGCATGCCGCCGGAAAATGTAAGAAAAAAAGCTGCCGCTACTGTATATATATATATATATATATATATATATATATTATTTATTTTTTTTGTGGTGGCTCAGGGATTCCCAAAAAGAGCTTGCTGGTGTTCTTTATATTCAGTTAATATTTTATTAAGCATTGAGCTCCAACTAGTGTTTTCTCATCTAACACTGCAGGGCATCTCTTTAATTTAGTTATTTACAATTTTTAAATGAATAATGAAATGCAGGAAACTCATACTGATCTCATGAAGAAGCCGGGATGTCTTGTCTCTGTTTCAGTCCCCTCTCTCCTCCCACCTTCAGCGGAGGTACAGGTGTGTGTTATTAAAGTTTACCACAATTTTGTTTTTAAATGGGAACCATGCTCACTGCGTTATATGCGGATCTGTGTTGTAGCGGATCGTGCTATAACTGTGGTTGAGCTGTACTAATCATTTTGTTTACCATTAGTTATTCCTGAATATTATCCCATATTAAACCTTCAAGTAGTTTCCTCACTATTGAAGTCAGGCTTACAGGTCAGTAATTCCCCGGTTCTGATCTAACTCGCTTTTTAAATATAGGCACCACATCTGCTTTACGCCAATCTTGTGGTTCGGAGCCTGTGGAAATGAAGTCCTTGAATATTAAATGGAATGGTATGGCTATTACTGAACTAAACTCCTTGAGAACTCTTGGATGTACAGTATGCCATCGGGGCCAGGTGCCTTATTTACTTTAATTTTTTCAAGCTGTCTATGAACTTCTTCTTCAGTTAACCAATTGTTCATTAATATGGTTATTGTATCTTACTCCTGCGGCACTACAATTGAAATTGACTCTTCCCTGGTAAACACAGAGGCAAAGAATTTGTTTAATACCTCCGCTTTTCCCTTATCTCCAATAATCTACTTGCCCATCTCACACTGAAAAGGTCCTATACTTTCTTTCCTCATTTTTTTTGTTATTAAGGTACTTAAAGAACTTGTTAGGGTTGTAATTACTTTCTATTGCAATCGTTTTTTCCTTATCCATTTTTGTTAATGTGATTCCCCTTTTGCTATTTTTGTTACATTCCTTATAATTCTGATATGATGCCTCTGTCCCTTCTGTCTTTAAGGATCTAAACGCCTGCCTCTTCTTTTCCATTTTCTCCCCTACCTGTTTATTTAGCCAGATTTGTTTTGACTTATTTCTTTTATACTTATATAAGGGTATACACTGATGAGTGTGCTTTTCTAACAATGTTTTAAAGATTGCCCATTTAGCTTCTACATTTTTCCCTGCAAAAACATCATCCCAATGTATTACTTGCAGATTAGTCCTCAATTTATTTAAATTTGCCTTAATAAAGTTTATTGTTTTTGTTGAACCCATGTAATCAGTTTTTTGATAATTTATTTCAAATGAGACCATGTTATGATCACAGTTACCCAAATGTTCCAGGACTTTTTTTTGTTTGACATTACCAAATCCAGTATTGCCCCTCTCCTGGTTGGTTCCTCAATAATTTGGGTCATATAATTGTCTTTAAGCTCTTCCTTTTTCTGTAATGCTAATCTCATTGCCCTATGTCTGTATAATTAAAATCACCCATTATGCAAACATGACCTGGTTTTGATGCCTTCTCCATTTGCAAAAGTATTTTTGCTTCCTCAATCTCACAGATATTTGGTGGTTTATAACATATCCCTTCAAACATTTTCTTTATACTTTTACCTCCACTGCTAATTTCTATCCACAAGGTCTCAACATTTTCATCATTCCCTTCATAAACATCTTCCGATAAAATAAGTTTTAGATCGTTGAACATATAAGCATACTCCTCCTCCTCTTCTATTTGCTCGATCCTTCAGAAAAAGGGAATAACCCTCTAAATTAACTGTCCAGTCATGAGTTTCATCCCACCATGTTTCAGTAATGCATATGATATCATACTGCTCCCTTGTAGCTAATAATTCAAGCGCCTCCATTTTATCTGTCAGACTTCTTGCATTAGCAAGCATGCATTTCAGGTTTTTTTCAGCCTGAACTATTATCTTATCTTCTCCTTCCTTTCTGCGCCAACTTGGTTTAGTCTTTAGAAGTTTTCTAGTATTATCTGTATTTACTATGAGTGTCTCGCTGCTTTTCAAACTCGCACTTGCCCCCATTCTACCTCCATAACCCCTTGTTTCCTAATCTATTCTATTTATTTAATTATCTGTTTCATTCATCCTCCCCTCTCCAGCCTAGTTTAAAATCTCCTCCAACCTTTTTAACATTCTCCCCCCTAGCACAGAAGATCCCTCTTCATTGAGGTGCAATCCATCCCTAGAATAAATATGGTACCACTCAAAAAAGGAGTCCCAGTGCTCTAAAAACCCTACTCTAAAAACCCAAAACCCTCCTTCCTACACCACTTTTAGCCATGCATTAACCTCCCTAATCTCTGACTGTCTCCCTGCTGTAGCGCATGGCACTGGTATTATTTCAGAAAATACTAACTTGGAGGACCTTGACTTAAGCTTCTGGCCTACTATAGATCCCTGAAATCATTATTTATGACCCTCCATATTTCTCTAACTTTGTCAATTGTGACAACATGTATTAAGACCATCGGGTCAATCCCAGCCCTCCCAACAATCTGTTTACCCGATCCGCAATGTGCAAAACCCGAGCACCGGGAGACAAGAAACTGTTTATTCATGCGCTCATGGCAACAGATTGCCCTAACTACCTTCCTAATAATGGATCCCCCTAACACCACAATCTTTCTTTGTAGTCTCACTCTTTTTCGCAAACCCAATTCACACAGCACATATCTAAGGGCGAGCAGCTGCCATTCAAAAGCCCTGTTCAGGGGGATACCCAAAGGCCAATTCATGAGGGTCCGGTGTAACTGCTCCAGTGAGGAAGAGTTTAAGACTCAGTCCAGAGTTCTGTATTTGCGCTTTTTGAGTAGGGCGTATGATCGGAGAGACCTAGATAGATCTATCCAAGAAGTCACGTTAATGGACAGATATTCTCTCCTAGAACGGGCTCCTAAAATGGCTTCACTTAAGGATAGTCCCTCATTTATTACCCCCTACAGCACACAGGCGGAATCTATAAAATCAATAATTAAAAAGAATTGGGGCATTCTCTCCCTTGACCCTGTACTAAAATCGTTCATCTATGCAGGTCTGAATATTATATTCCAAAGGGCCAAAACTATAGCAAACACACTATATCCTAGTTTATTTAGACTTGAAAATGATCTGTACTACATTACTTAAGGGGTCCTTTGCATGCAGTCACTGTAAAATTTGTATCAAAATGTGTAAAAAAAAAAAACATTTTTAGTCATCAGTTACAAGAATTTCTTAAAAATTCACACAATTATATATTGCAATTCAACATTTATTGTGTATCTATCAACATGTGGCTGTGGAGAGCAATATGTCGGAAGGACCACCAGATACCTAAAAATTAGGTTTTTGGAGCACCTGCGACTTATTGCTACAAAGGACCAAAATCACCCTGTTTCCAAACACTTTTCAAACTGCACTAACGGCAATATTGACCGTTTTACCTTTCATGGCATAGAACAGATTCCTGTGTCACCACAAGGTGGTGACAGGTTGAAAATATTAGATAAATGTGAGGCGTTTTGGATTTTCTCATTAAGGACAAGGACGCCACTGGGAATGAATGTTAACTGGGACATAAGCCATTTTTTAATAGATATTTTTTATTTATTTATTATTTTTTGAGTTTATGATGTCAATATCAACATAATATACAAACTGCATCTAAAGATAATTATAAACGATTTAGTTTTATATGGCTCTAATACTACGGATTCTTGGAAGCACTTATCCTGGTGTCCTTATAACAATTATCCCTATGTCTAAATTTGACAATATGATCATGTTATTGTGTTTTATATAGGTCATCTTCCATTGAGAGTTATTCATTGTTCTGTATAATTATGAGACAGTATTCAGGGAGATATTAATGTTATATAAATATCATTTGCTTACTATAGTCTATATAATTTTTAAGATCATAGTTATGATTTTGTATGCTTTTAGGTGTCTATGATCATCTCCCTAAACATTGTTTCATTGCCCCTATGAATATTAAGGCTCTAACTATTCATTTTTCTAGCTGAGATATTTATTTATTTATATACTTATTATTCTCTGATGAGGTTCTATATAAATATATTTAGAATTAGTTTAATCTAACATAGATTTCTCAGCAATAATCATAAGAATTATGCATTTTGTCATTATTTTTATTTTAGTGTATAGTTTCGCTTAGACACTATATTAATATTTGATTATCTCCTTATTTACGTTTTTAAGTATGTTTTTACTTTTCTCTTACTTTTTTTCTTTGATATTTTAATCATTGTTCATTTTGTCTGTGTTAATAAAGTTTGTTTTAGAAAAAATGTACCAGTTGATCCTTTAGGCCAATGAGGAGGCACATCGTGTCATCACGACTCTGGTTGCCGTCGCACGCCGATGAAGTCAATCGCGGCCGCGTGGAGGATCAACCAGTTATGTATAAAATTCAGATAGTTTAGTTTCTCCTTATACCTTGATAAAGGGCTTTGGCATGAAACGCGTAGATGCGTTCATGTAATCTTTGTATCTGAGCATCCTGAGTCCCCTCTGTGCTGGAAGATCTATTCCCCTGGCTGCTAGAGGAATCAGTCTCCCCCAGCCATGCCATTTCTGCCCGGACACTCCCAATATATTCACTTAACATGGCAAATCTAGTGGGATGGGTCAGCTCAGAACTGGCCTGCCTCTCCCTATTGCCCCTGCGTCCCCTTCGAACTGTTACCTGTTCCTCACTAACAGTACCACCATCTGCACCACTAGTCAAAGTGGAGCACAATGAGCACTAAACCCCTTTCAAGATTGTCAATGTCCCTCAATATTCAAGTTTCCTCTTCAGATCAGCAATCTCTGACTCTAAAGAGACCAGTTGCTCACACTTCTCACAGTATTATGTTCCTCGGAACAGCTGCTCCATGTGCACATACATGTGGCAAGATGTGCATTGAGTGGCATTTTCAATCCTGCTCATTCTAGCAACTATGAAGTTAATAAGTACTAACAATAAACTGTACTTCAATATACTACACCTTGTTTAACCCCTTCTTTGTTTAAACTGCTTCTAGTTCTAACTGCCCACACTTAATACAACCAGCACTTGAAATCAACCAGTCACGCAGATCAGCACACAAGCTCAGGATTCGAGAGCAACCTCTGTTTAAATAGGGACACCCACCAGGTTTGTTAGGTAACAATTAAACAACCACACCCACTGCTGGCTCTTGCAGGAGAAAAAATGTATTCCTCTTCTCCTACAGGCTTTTAATTACCACGCACTTTGAAATTAAATTAACCCACTGCACACTCTCCAAATTCAGCCACACTTGCTAGTATACACCAGTATACATAGCACTTCCCTTTACTTCTAGTTCTAACTGCGCACTAAATAAACCAGCACTTGAAATCAACCAGTCACGCAGATCAGCACAGACAAGCTCAGGATTCGTGAGCAACCTCTGTTTAAATAGGGACACCCACCAGGTGTTAGGTAACAATTAACCAACCACACCCACTGCTAAATCAGGCAGGAGAGGGAAAAAAAACTTTTTCTTTCCTCCTCTCCATCAGGCTTTTAATTACCACACACTTTGAAAATAAATTAACCCACTGCACACTCCCCAAATTCAGCCACCCCTGCTAGTATACACCAGTATACACAGCACTTCCCTTTCCTTCTAGTTCTAACTGCGCACTTAACACAACCAGCACTTGAAATTAACCAGTCATGCAGAGCAGCACATGCAAAGTAAATGTGTGTGTCACCAGCATAGAGGTGATATTTAAACCAAAGAGATGTGATTAGGTCACCTACAGAAAGTGTGTGCAGAGAAAAGAGAAGAAGTTCCAGGACAGAGCCTTGGGGTACCCCACAGAGAGATCGATAGAGGAGGAGGTGTCAGCAAAAGAGACACTGAAAATACGATGGGAAATATAGGAGGAGATCCAGGATAGAGCTTTGTTTCAAATATCAAGAGTATGGAGAATGTGAAGGAGAAGAGGAGAAGAGGGTGGTCCACAGTGTCAAATGGTGCTGAGAGGTCTTGTAATATGAGCTGAGTGTGACCTCTTTCCTGGGCAGCATGGAGGTCTTTAGTTATTTTAGTGACTGCTTTTCAAGTCGAGTGAGCAGTGTGGAAGCCAGATTGTAGAGGGTCTAGGAGAGAATAGGTGTTGAGAAAATGGAGCCAACAAGAGAATACAAGACGTTCAAGGAGTTTAGATGCAAAAGGCAGGAGGGAGACAGGTCAATAGTTAGAAAGAAAGGTAAAGTCAAGCTTCCTGTTTTTGAGTAATGGTATAACTGTTGCATGTTTGAAGGAGGAGGGAAAGGTACCAGAGTAGAGGGAAGAGTTAAAAAAGTGTGTGAGCGTAGGGATTATAGTAGGACCAAGAGGTTTAGTTGATGGGAGGGAATGGGGTCAAAATGTCAGATGATAGAAGGAGAAGAGGAGATCAGCAGTGACACATCCTCCTCTAAGACAGTGGAAAAAGAGTCAAGGAAGGCAGGAGGAGAGTTAGGAACTGGTGTAGGATGGGAGGAGGAAACAGAGGGGTTGTTCTGATGTATGGTTTACATCTTTTCCTTAAAATAGTCAGCAAAGTCCTGAGGTGAGATGGCGGAAGATGAGGAGGCAGCGGAAGGTGATCTGAGTAGAGAGTCAAAGACAGAGAAGAGTTTGCGAGGGTTAGACTTGTGTGTGTTGATTAGTGAAGAAAAGTAGGTTTGTTTAGCCTGAAAGAGGGCAGAAACAGGACAGCATAAATTTGTAGTGAAGGAAGTCTGCGAGAGTGTGAGATTTCCTCCAGAGGCATTCAGAGGAACTAGGGGAGGAACGCAGCAGGCGTGTATGGGAAGTTAGCCAGGGTCTGGGGTTAGAAGGGCGAGGACGGCAGAGAGAAAGCAGGGCATGTAGATCAAGAGAGGAGGATAAGGCAGAGTTGTAGTTCCTGACCAGATTGTCAGGGTCTGTAGCAGAACTGAGAGAGGAGAGGGAGGAGCGTAAAGTGCAATCAAAGGCTGGTAGGTTAATAAATACATCATGGTTAAATTTATGTGTTGTCTAGTGGATGTATTAATTAATTGATGTATTGGTTGCTGCTTTTACAGTATATTGTTGTGATGGCTTGTGTTGATTTTTTTTTTTTTTAAAGATTGTTGGGCGTTTTTATTTAATGATGTACAGTACTGTAATTTGTTGGCTAATGGTTTAATTTATGTGTTGCCTAGTGGATGTATTAATTAATTGATGTGTTGGCTACTGCTTTAATATATGCAATGTATTGTTTGGTTAGTGGTTTAATTTTTTTAATTGATTGGTTGGCTTTATTTATGTAATTGATTGATTGCCTATTGCTTTTCATTTTACTGTTTGGGGGTTTAGGTGCTTGTTGTATACTGTAGGTTTTATTATTGTGTATTTTGGATAGTCAGGCTTTTGAATAAGAGTGACTGCTATAGTACAGTAGCTTATCATGCCCATATTATATGGATATGATGTACAACTATACCAATCAATAGATACAGGGTGTGTATAGTGGGTCCGTGGTTGGTGGTTAGGCCTGCCGGGGGTAGCAGGGCAGGGTGTGTTAACCCCTTAATTATTATAACAGTTATTAACCGCTAAGGTGATTAAGGGGCTAAGGGCCATTAGAATGTAATTTGCCATGTTATTTTTCTGCCAACGGAGAACGTGGACCTGCATTAAGCTCATGAGGATGCCCTTCATATTGCCAGGGGTAAGTAGAATGGTTTTATTTACTTTATTTATACTGCATGACTAATGTTATGTTTAATAATGGGCAATAAATCTATTATCCATATCTGGATAATAGTTATTTTGCCCATTACTGTACTGTTTGTGTTGGGGTGGGTTGTGGGGGGGGGGGGATGTATTGATTGAAATTTAGGCAATGTTTATTTTTTAAATACAGGAATGGTTCTGTAGGCCTGCGGGGACCCACAGGGACCACCCGAGGACCCCGATGCCCAGTGGTACCACCTGAGGACCCATGGGGTCCACCTGAGGACCAGTGGGGGACACCTACAGGTAAGAACCAGGGGCCCCACAGCTGTGTGGGCCCTGAGGACCTACAGGGACCACCCGAGGGCCCCCAGACCCCCGTGGGAACTGCCTGAGGGCCCCCAGATCCCTGTGGGAACCACCCGAGGGCCCCCAGACACCCACAGGGAGCACCAATGGACCCCTTTGGGGCCCGCTGGGACCTGCGGAGACCACCTGGAGGCCATGGAGCCTAGCGGGGACCACCCAGAGGCCCCCAGACACCCGAGGGTACCCCCTGGGTGCACTGTGTGGCCTGCGGACACCTGTGGGTACAACCCAGGGACCCTCGCCGGCCTGTGGTATTAATCCTGTGTTAATAAATATTGGTTTTACAGTATGTGGGGGCATGGGGTAGGTTGTGTATTGGTGCTTACTAGATATTTAATTTTAAACATTACCGATCATGTGGCGCAAGACATTTCCATGCATAGGAGATACCGTCACCCCATAACGGGGAAAGCAGGGTGGTCCCGGAATTGAAATCTATTCGGTTCAGCTCCATAGTCCCCCTGCTACATTACTGTAATGTTTAAAATTAAATTAAACCCTGCGATCGACTGTGAGAGGCGCGCAGTAGTGTGACTGATTCAGACTATCTCTCACTGGGCGTCTATTACAGAAAGGCAGACCCCGGTAGAACTCACACTGCAGGGACCCCTGCTGTGCAAATCTGATGGGCCATTATAGTCTGCTCTGGCAAAACTAGTTAGGATCATTGGGAAATCTTAAAATCCATTTTGAGATTTGTTCGAATAACGGCCGCTACATCTGTATATACAACCTAATTATGTTTGAAGCTTACGCTGTATTTTATTAACTATTTTTTTAACAAAATTTTCCTTCATTAAAAGTAATTATTACTACTAAAAAATATTTGGATGTCATTCTAAGCTTTATACCCAATAACTGGGTAAACTAGAATGGAATAAAAACTTGGGCTTAATATATATTTTTTGTCAATCTTTTCAAAGTTAACCTTGCTGTCACATTGCTATTTTTTGTGCAGATGTGTTAGTTCCACATGTTGACTCAATACAAATTTTCCAGCATTTTAGCTTAATTACCATTGTACAGATAACACTCTCATTAAGATGCTAACAAGACTTTGAGTGTCTCTTAAATCAAATTTAATGTGTAGTTTTCTTTGCAATTGTCCTGCATAATGAACAATATAAGTTCTTTAAAGTTAACTTATTCTGTAAGGTTACTGAGCACTCTCTAAAATATTCATTAGGGGAAGTTATTAAGGATGGATTCTAAGAGCTTATCATTATTATCGTAAGAATGTCTATGATACATTTCTTAGCAGTTTTGCCTCACAGGGATTCAACTCCTGAAACAGGTTAAGAACGCTACTCTGGTTTTAAACTAGATAACCTAAAGTATAATAAAGCTATGGTAATGGGATCAAGCAGGGTGAAAGAAAAATAAAGGTTAAAACCTTCCTTACACTACTTTTATTGAATAAAATAAGTGATTTAGTAATAAAGTGCCCCTAGTATTTTTTTGACATTAATAAATCAATTCTAATGCAAACGAATACTAACAACATAATGAGTCTTGCTCCTTAATGAAGAATGTTGGTATTAACATTATAAGAGTAATTTTCAGTTAGTGTCCTTCAAGAATTAAAGTACAGATGTAGCAAGACATGGGCCCTTATTCTGTAAGGTGTGATAAGCGCAGGTGACGTGTTATGGCCTGAAAGCACTATTGACTTTAATGAGACTTTTCCTGCGATAGCACATAATCTGCGCTTATAACACCTTACAGAAAAAAGTATTTACTGTTCCTGTGACCGTGCAAAACCAAGTGCAATTCCCAGGCAACTTAATTGCATGTTGCGGCCTTTTGACCGTGGCTCAGCCGCGGTTGCCAAATGGTGCTTGCAGCTGCCATAGTACTTTCAGTATTCATAGACATTGCTACACTAATACCCATTTTGTACCATTCTGTGTAACATAACCTATCCCTTTTAATGCTAGGAAACTTCACCTAAGGCTACGCTTATAGTGCCGGCGACGGCGATGCAGCGGTCAAGCGACGGTTGCTAGAAAATCAAATAGAGATGACTTCCAGCGATCGCGATCATCGTGTCCCGCTTACTATAAGCGCACATGGCAGCGGCAATGCATTTGTTTTCCCGCGACGTCGCCGTCACCGGCACTATAAGCACAGCCTAATAGATATACTGTGGTCTATATAAATGATGAGATATTTATTTAAGTAAGTTATAGAAACATGTATTGTACTGTACATACTGTAGTAGGTGTAAGATGTATGAAAATATGTATTGCTTTATACAATAACATAAATAACAAATATTTGGGAAAAATAATACAAACTTCTTCTGCCAACATTCCGTGGCTGTCTCTTGTACTGTTTCACTGTTAAGATAATGAATAAAAAGATGCATTCATTAAAGATTGTGTTGCTGTGTCAGAACACCTCTGTGCATGCATGCTCTACTTATGCTCTATGGAAAGCAAATGGGGCCTATGCACTAAGCGTACATAAGCCAATTATCGAGCACTATAATGTCTAAAATGCAAACTTCCGATTCTGTAAGCATCGATAAATGGGCAATAAAATAATGAGAGAAAAGGACCCCTATAATGAGAGCACTCAAGTATAGGTGATACTGGAAACTAATGGACCTGATGGAGAATCGTAACATGTAATGATGAGTAATTTAAAAAAAAAAACAATTTTATTTAGAGAAATCCTCAAAAAAAATAAGGTTTATATGGATAGCCCTCTAACTGAGGTGATCCTAAACAAATGGTGAATTAAAATATGGTAAGGGGATAGGAGTGGTAAGTCCTATAGGTGTAATAGGTGCTCCTAAGGGCTTCACTAACCTCTGATGAACCACAAAGCTGATTACAAAGGTAAGTGTGTGGTAAGTATAAATGCTGTATATTGCTGCAACAGACAGAGACTTGGTGAAATGCTATATGAACACCCACAATGCAGTAGTGACTCCAAGAGTCAAACAATGCCCTAGGACAAATGGGCACACATGTTTTCTAACAGCCGAGAACCTAAAACTAACTAGTGATTTCAAGTCCAGTACTGCGAGTCAGACAAGTTGGCAGGCAATAAGTGTCTGCCAAAGTGTCAGATGACAACTTCTTTTGCCCAGAGTCCTGTCTAATGCTAAACACACATATTCCTAAGAGCAATTGTGGACCAGTATACAGGTAGTGAATACATCAGAGCAGACAGCATATAAACACTGTATAACCAAACAGTGTAGCAGACGGGATGTGTCTGCAAACAGTGTATCACAGACCTTGCGTCTCTTGTGCTGACACAGATACAATTGTATCAATATTCCTCTTAGCAAGTATATCACTTATACCCTTTACCAAAAGAACACGGACTGTGAGAGTCTGTGTACATAACAAGTCTTTTATAATAAAAAGAATAATTATTTTCTGCGGTATGCGGTAGTGGCGGCCTGGAGGTCTCGGGGAGTCGTCACCTATGACATCAGTACGTCTCTTGCCGACGTACATTTCGCGGGAATGCTTTGTCGAGGCAGCTTTGTACTATGACAAAAAGAAAAGAGGTTGGGGCGCTCCCTATTTGTATAGGCTTGTGATGTTGCCTGTGTGGTAGTGTGTAACCAAAGAAAGGGTAGTGTATACTTGCCCTTGTTGTTTTCTGCAGCTGGACCGGTAGAGAAGATAAAGCCCGGAATCTTATTGTAGTTGCAGTGGAGGTGGAGGGTTGGTCAGCGCACGGGATTTTGCTCAAACGTAGAGATAAGAGGATAGGAAGATATGGAACACGGTATTAGTGTTTTAGTAATCGAACGGTACAATACAGCCAAAAGAACTTTGGAATTAAAAATGTATGAAAAATATATTTTTAAAATAGCTTAAAACTCTTTGGAATTAAAGAACCTTGGTAATTAAAAGTAGATATATGAAAAAATATATTCTAAAATAGCTTAAAAAATCCTTAAATAAAATCCTTAAATAAAATTTAAATGGAATTGTGTGGTTATTTTGTGAACAGAAGCAGAATATGTGCTATAGGTGGATGACTAACAGGGTGTGTTTATATAGCCTGTTGTTGGTCTGAGGTAAAAAGGGGATAATGGGGCTGGTTAGCAGAGTTAAATGCGCAGTCTTTCCTTCACGGAATGCTGCTAAAAACAATAGCTTTCTCACCCTCCTGGTGGAGGCAGTACGTGAGTTGCTTCTCTCCCGGGGGCCCAAATAGGAAGAAAAGGGCCGAACTCGGTGAGTGAGCAAAATAGAATTTATTAGGTACAGAAAACAGAGTCAAAATAACACTCACGGTACAGCTTTAAAACAGCCCAGCATCAGCCTGATCGTCCGGTGATATTCCTCTCACCAGTACAGCTCCCGTGGTCGCGTCCGACGGCGGGACCGGAAGAGGAGGTCTTACCGGATGTCAGCAGGCTGGCTGGGTCCTTCAATCAATGGGCTCCGGCAGGGAACAACTAGTTTCGCAATAATGCTTCGTCAGGTTCTTTTGGCTGTATTGTACCGTTCGATTACTAAAACACTAATACCGTGTTCCATATCTTCCTATCCTCTTATCTCTACGTTTGAGCTTTGTACTATGGCAGCTTAGCAAACATGTGTGCCCATTTGTCCTAGGGCATTGTTTGACTCTTTGAGTCACTACTGCATTGTGAAGCAAACATGTGTGCCCATTTGTCCTAGGGCATTGTTTGACTCTTGGAGTCACTACTGCATTGTGAAGCAAACATGTGTGCCCATTTGTCCTAGGGCATTGTTTGACTCTTGGAGTCACTACTGCATTGTGAGCAAACATGTGTGCCCATTTGTCCTAGGGCATTGTTTGACTCTTGGAGTCACTACTGCATTGTGAGCAAACATGTGTGCCCATTTGTCCTAGGGCATTGTTTGACTCTTGGAGTCACTACTGCATTGTGGGTGTTCATATAGCATTTCACCAAGTCTCTGTCTGTTGCAGCAATATACAGCATTTATACTTACCACACACTTACCTTTGTAATCAGCATTGTGGTTCATCAGAGGTTAGTGAAGCCCTTAGGAGCACCTATTACACCTATAGGACTTACCTCTCCTATCCCCTTACCATATTTTAATTCGCCATTTGTTTAGGATCACCTCAGTTAGAGGGCTATCCATATAAACCTTATTTTATTTGAGGATTTCTCCTAATAAAATTGTTTTTTTTTTAATTACTCATCATTACATGTTACGATTCTCCATCAGGTCCATTAGTTTCCAGTATCACCTATACTTAAGTGCTCTCATTATAGGGGTCCTTTTCTCCCAAGTTGTTGTTCATTAATTTCTCCTGATTGTAGCACCAGTGCCTAGGCAGTAGCGAGGGTTCCATTGTCCTGTCCCCTCCCCTCCCCTTACCCTGGTTCATAACAATAAAATAATGAATCGTAAAAAATGTCAGTGTTCAAAAAAAACAAAAAAAAAACGCTGAGTGAGCGGCGATAAGCCACTTATCGGTAGGTTCTGAAACTCATGCACTTCTAGAAGCCACGATTAGGTTATCGAGGCCTATCGCGGCTCTAGACGGGCGGGTTTCTCTTAAAATCCTCACACCAGGAAAAGTTGACGTGAAGGTGGTGAGAAGCTGCCAATAAGCAGCGAGATGGCACTTAGAAAAAATAATGCTTTTTTCCCTTCATTGGATTGATGCCGGGGTCTCCAGAGCTGATACCAATTAATATCAGCACCGGAGACCCCCGGCATGAATCCTATGCAATAAAAATGCATTTACTGTCAACTTCATTACCTTAGCGGCTAACTGCTAAGGCAATGAAGGAGTTAACCCCTCCCGCTACCCAACAAGGGGCAAAAACCCACTTTACCCACCCCTGCTACCCACAATAAACACTAATACCCATCTCCTCTACCCCCACATAATTGATACCAGAGGCTACGGGGGCCTGGGGGTCCTCAGGTTGTCCCTACGGGTGTCTGGGGGCCCTTGGGTGGTCCCTGCGTGTTGTCCCTGTGGGTATCCGGGGGTTCTCAAGTGGTCCCCGTGAGTGTCTGTGGGCCCTCGTGTGGTCCATGTGGGTGTCTGGGGGTCCTCAGGTGGTCACCATGGGTGTCTGGGGGCCTCCAGGTGGTCCCAGCAGGTGTTCGGGGGCCCCAACATTGTCCCTGGTTTGTCCCAATGGGTGTCTGGGTGTCCTCGGGTGGTTCCCACGGGTGTCTGGGGGCCATTTGGTGGTTCCCACGGGTGTCTGGGGGACCTCGGTGGTCCCCACGGGTATTCCCTGCCGGTGTCAGGGAGCCCTCACGTGGTCCCCATGGTTGTCCAGGGGTCCTCAGGTTGTCCCCGTGGGTGTTTAGGGTCCTCGGATGGTCCCAGTGGGGCCCCGCTGGCATGCGTTACCAATCCTACTGTTCATTGCAATAAATACAGCCGCGGCTAAGCTTAATCTAAAGCTTAACCGATTTGCTTCTCATTTTTTTTTTTCAGCCGGAATTAGCCGTGCGCCAGCCGCATCTCACGGCCACACGTGGCCGGTTCCCAAATCAGCGCCTAATGGTGCTGATCAATAGAAGAGCCTGCAGCGCCGGAAAAACAAAACGGCCGCGTCTGCACGGGGTTTTAAATTACCCGCGGTGCAGGCCACCTTAGAGTAAGTTTAGCCAAAGCTGTACACCCCCCCAACACATACAGTACTGTAATGGGCCAAATAACTATTATCCAGATATGGATAATAGCTCATTTGCCCATTATTAAATAAAACAGTAGCCAGCCAGCAGAAATAAAGAAAACAAACCTTTCAACTTACCCCTACCATCATGAAGGGCATCCTTGTCAGCATTCTGCAGGTCCATGTCCTCCGATGCCAGAATAAATACATATAAAAATAAATCTAATGGCCCCTAACCCCTTAATCACCTTAGCGGTTAATAACTGCTATAGTAATTAAGGGGTTAACCCACCCTCCTCCGCTACCTACCCGGGAGGCCTAACCATCCACCCAGGGAACCACTATACTCTTTGAATGGCACAGTGGGCATGATAAGCCACTATAGCAGGCAATGGTCACCCTAATAAAAATACATGAATGCCCCAAACACACAATAATAAAACATACATAATCACCTATTGGTGTATTGGTGTTTAGTACATATTGTAATGTTTATTGGGGGCAGAGGAGGGGAGTAAAGGGCCAAGTACCCGCTTCACTCACCCCCTGCCCTCAATAAAGCTGCTATTGTGCCTTAACCCCTTCATTGCCTTAGCGGTTATCCACTAAGGTAATGAAGCTAAGTGGCTAAAAAAATACCCTAAAGCTAAGCGCTATGACCATTAAATATGCTAAATACAATTCTAATAATAATGATAAGTGTGATAACATATACCAAAAACTACGTGCGTGATTGGTGTAAGCTGCCGTGGGGTTCCTACCTAACAAATAACTCACAAATTTGTATACAGACAATGATAACACAATGCAAAAACCCGGCGCTAGTGATAACAACAGTTACCCCAGTCCAATGCAATGTCCATACAGATTGGAAAAGTTCTCTTTGTATTTCAAACGAAACTGGAGTGGTGAATCCGCTGCTGGCTGGTGCCTCAATATCCTCCTACAGGTAAATGAAAAAGGGGAAAGAGACCATTGCGCAGCAACAAGCACCAATTTCCAGCTCAAGAGGACTTTAAAGTATTCAACTTACAAAAGTAATGCTATTATATTCAGTTGTGAGAATCTGTGCTTTAACCAACGTTTTCTCCTAGACCTCACGAATCCCACGTGCTGTCAATCTTTAGTCAGCCCCTTCTCCAGGTATCCCATAACTTGAACACTCAATAGTGCTCTCCATGGATTCCCAGAAAGGAAATGACAATAGGGATGATGGTGCAGATTGCTAAAAACTTTAATACAAATAAAAAACAGCCAAAAGCTTACTTACATAAACTAGGCTGCTGTAGAACGACTGACAATGTGCCATCCACAGCTTGTATACAGGTAAGGGGTGATACACACTGAGCTGGAAGCGCTCTCACTGCTCACAGCTCCAGTACCGACGCCGACCTCCGCACAACTGAATGATGTCACACGAGGGCACCCTTGCCGACGGGCTCATGCACACTCTATGCCTACTGAATGGAAAGCATCCCAAAAAAATACTTGCGTGGTGCACAGCAACAGAGAACAGGTCTTGGTAATGAAAAATATATTTATTGAAGCTGCATTAAAAAAACAGTGGAGGGTGCAACACTCCTATGCGTTTTGTGCGTAACCGCACGTTTTCCTTGATCAGATGTCTGTTAAACCAGTTACAGCCCAAATGTGACGTCACAAGTCCTATTTAAGGCTGCCCACCCGGGAGGCCTAACCACCCACCCAGGGACACTACACCCACTACCCATTAATTGACACAGTGCTAAAGCATGCCCATAATATGGGCATGCTTTGCCTAAATAGAAATAAATGGAGAAGCTAAAAAAAAACAGGCACAAAATAGAACACATTACTTAAAAAATATACACATTACAAATACCAAGACTACAATTGATTGGCACAGTGGTACTTTACATGAAATACCACTATCACAGTCAATGTTCAACCTAAAAAAAAAATTCAATCAGTACAAGAAACACCAAAAATAAAACACAATTAAAAAGCAAACACCAATAAAAAAACAGAAATTAAAAATAGAAAACACCCCAAAAAAGCCGTAATTAAAAATCAAAACAAAAAAGAAATAGCAGAAAAAAAATAAAAGCAATAAATACAAATAAAAAGAATAAAAGCAAACAACAAAAATACATTTAAACTAAATAAAAGCAAGTATTTGAAAAAAAAATTCATTGCTTGTCACTGTATGTATCTATAGTCCTAAAGGGACATAGATAAATACATTGGCTATCAATGGGCAATAAAAAAATTAAAAATTAAAAAATACAATTAAAAAAACGGAAAAAATCAAATAACATGCATTCAATGTTTTTTCTTACCTTTAGAAATCTTCACCCACTTATTCCCGGGGTCTCAGAAAGATGATCCTCAACAGCCACAGTACTAAGATACAGTAAGTTATTTTCTTCTTTCTTTCATCTGTTAATTGTAATCCAAGCAGAGTCTAACTGATTGGCTGGCTTTCCTCCTTTTAATGACATCACATCCTTAGAAAAAAAACTTGTCATTTGGTTCTAAGACAATGAAGAGGCAACATCTCCCCCAATTGAATTTACAGAAGAAGACCCCCAATTTGATTACAATTAACAGATGAAGATAAAGAAAAAAGAAAGAGGAAAATAACTTGCTGTACCTGAGGACCGTGGCTGCTGATGATCATTGCTTCTTTGGTCGACAGCTTCCTGAGATTACTGGAATCGGAGGGTGAAGATAGCTACAGAGGCGGCACATTTTATTTGAGTGCGGCTAGCTCCGCAAGCCTGGGGATGCCCCGGCATGCTAGCCGCACTCCCTCGGCGTGCCGCGCGTCATCGACGCGCGGTCACGCGTCATCGGGTGCCTGCGCCCCCTGCACGCGTGTCCAGGGCTCCCCGAGGGAGCCCTGGTGTCCCGCGATGTGGGGGACGGTGGCAGGGGGTTACGGCGGACCCGGCGGACCCGGCGAGCGGAGGGAGAAAGCCCCGATCGGAGGGCGCTCCTCCGCGGCTTCGGGATGTGCCTGGCGCGCGCCTGGTTACTGCTGCGGCCGAGACCGGGCAAATGCTCAAATAAACTCGGCCGCAGCAGTAAAGGTAAGAAAAACCATTGAATGTATGTTATTTTAAAATTTCAGATTTTTTCATTGCATTTGTAAAATGACAAGTAATGCATGTTTTGGCAAATGCTTGCTTTTATTTGTTTTAAATGTATTTTTTGTTGTTTGCTTTTATTTATTTTTGGTATTTCTTTTGTGTTTTGATTTTTAATTATGGGATTTTTTGGGAGTTTGCTTTTTTTATTATTGTTTATTTTGGTGTGTTTATTTTGTAATGGTTTTGATTAAATTGTATATTTTTGGTAGTTGTTTATTTTTTAGGTTGATCATTGACTGTCATAGGTGTACCACTGTGCCAATCAATTGTTTTCTTGGCATCTATAATATTCCTTTTTTCTATGTAAAGTGTTTTATTTTGGGCCTGTTTTTTTGTAACTTCCCCATTTATTGCTATAGTGCAAAGCATGCCTATATTATTTGGACATGCTTTAAAAGTGTGCCAATCAATGGGTAGCGGGGGTGGGGGTAGTGTCCCTAGGTAGGGTGGTTAGGCTTCCTGGTGGGTAGTGGGGATGGGTGGGTTAACCCCTTATTTACTAACCGCTAAGTTGATAAAGGGGTTAGGGGCCACTAGATTTAATTTTTTATTGTATTGTTGCTGCCAACGGAGGACATGGACAGTCATGAAGATGTGGATGACCGTCATTCTGGTAGGCTGGCAGGGGTAAGTGCATGTTTTATTTACTTTATGCTGGTTAGTTTATGTTTTATTTTAAATGGGCAAATGCACTATTATCCATATCTGGATAATAGTTATTTTGCCCATTACTATACTTATGTGTTAGGGGGTAAGGTGTAGGGTTTTTTGGGGGGGTACAATGGGTGGGTGTGTTGTGTATTGGTGGGTAGTACGTATTGTAATGTTTATTGGGGGCAGAGGGAGTAAGTGAAGGGGGTACTTGGCCCAGGGTGTTTGGTTAGGCCTATTGGGTGGGACGTGGGGGGTTAACTTCTTCATTACCATAGAGGTTTCTACCGCTGTGGTAATGAAGGGGTTATCTCCTCCCGCAACCTTCCTGGTAGGCCTAACCACCCACCCTGGGCCAAGTACCTCTTCACTCACCCCCTCATCCCCCAATAAACCTGCTATTGTACCCCTTCATTGCCTTAGCGGCTATCAGTTATGGTAATGAAGATGCTTTAATGTAATTTGTAATACTTGTGTATGGGAGCAGGGTGTCTCCTGACTGGAACCGCTTTGATTTCTGCCTCAGGAACCCCCTGCTTCCCGAGTTACAGGCCTTGGTATTGGGTATATACTGTAGTGCCGACAAGTATTCTAAAACAAATCTGGGGCAATCACCAACAAGACCCAGGTTCATGCTGGGTACATTCTGGGTACATGCTGGGTACATGCTGCAACATTTCAGTTACCTCTCGTTTTCAAGTATGTCCTGGGCACAGAGTTAAGATGATAAATAATACATTACAAATACAGTTACATAAGTGAACAGGGTATACATTATATAGGAGACAAGGAAAGGTGCACCCGCTTGACCTAGTGTGACCGCAAGTGTCAGAGAGACAGACTGGTGCAATAGGGCAAGGGGATAATTATCAAACACAAAGAACACTGTATGCGGAAAAGACACTGTACATACAGATAAGGCCATATATAGTGCACTCGAAGGCTGCAGGGAGAGAGTAACCTGCTGAATATGCAGTACAGCTGAGAAAAACTGGACCAAACAATGATGGTGGTAGTGTTAAAATACTTTATTATGGATTACTATTAAAATGAAATATACCAATTAATGTAGTGAATAAGGTGAATTGAAAATAATACAGTGCTGATGCCCCATAGGGGGTCTATAAATGGCAGGTTGCCAAAAGTAGTCCAAATAGAACTATAACGTCATCACTATGAAAATCCAGAAACACAGACACCTATGACTGATGTATCATGGCTATAGGGGCTGTTTCTGGTTCATGACGTCACTGGAATGCTGGAAAATCATGGCACTCACGATAAACACTAGTGTGTGTATATAGACACATAACATGTGAAGCCACACATCCAGATGTATACTATAAAAGTAATAACAAAGGCGTGCAAAACAGTGGTGTAATGGACAACAGTGTAAGGTATAGGTGAATAGGTAAATACCACACTAATGAAAGCTTGCAATGTTTATCCACTCAGGTAAGTGGTCAAAAACGCTGGGAAGTGTAGCAGTGAACACCACATAAACTGACCCTGATCGTCAGTAACAGGGACAGGAAATGAGTGGGGAATCCCTACACACCGATATATGCTAACCCTGTGGGGGGAGCAGTACAGCAGGATCGTGTGGTCCCCAATCTGGCCCTCAATAACATACCCCTACAACACACGGGGGGAGAGGGGTGGGGAGAGGACAGAAAAGAGGGAAAGAAGACCCTCAAAACACTTATCTGTGCTTGCCCTGGGGACATGATCCTTGTGAAGCAAGCGTGGTGAGTGCGCAGCTGAAGGAGACCCTGTCGGTGTAGCAATCAGGTCTGCTGGGAGCTGCAGGCATCCATGAGGAAAATCATAGTGTGTGACGTCATGACGCCCTCTGACATACGTTTCGCAATAGCGTCATCCAGAGAGGGATAGATCTTCACTCCCCCCAGTGGCCAATATTTATAGAGCTCTGCTGGGAGGAACAATAAAGAATTAAAGCCACATAAGGAAAGAAGGAAATGTTTAAAGTGTATAGGATGAAGTGAGATACCAATTTAATGTTAAAACATGGCGAGCATAGCCCCCATTTGAATGTGAAGTTATTAAATTAATTATTAGCCGTTGGATTTATGATCTCCATATTTTAAGTCCAAACGGCTTGAATGAAGGCTTTCTTTTTACCCCCTATCTATGAGATCACTCACAGTAGGCAGCATTGTGTCAGGCTTTTTAATCAAATGGTTAATGATGCATGCACTTGGATTATTGGCAATATCCATTTATTTGCAACCATTCAGTTTTAATAACTACACATTCAAATGTGAAAACCCAAAACCCAAACCCATCCTCACATATATACAACATATATATTAGTGTCAAAAAGCAGGGCTACTGAGCGTGACAAAATATACAAACAAAAATAGAAAAGTCCAGCGCAAAATATAAAGTGACACATAATACTTGAGTTTTAATCTGCACATGGAGGTATTAATGCTTCCACGTGCCCATGCACTAACACTGCCAGACCTGAATAGGGTCACCATGGACCACCTATTGTGCTGTTATTGTCTGTCTGGATTTCACTCTATGAATGCTTGGTGGGAGATTGAGGTGTTTACGGTATTGTAGGGGATTTGTTTTGCTACAGTATGTTGGCAGGTTTTAGTTTGTACTGCATTAAAGTTTGTACTGAAGGCAGTGAATTGCATAAAACAATTAAATGTTTCATACATTTTGCAATTATTCAATTACTGTGGGACATTGTGATGGTGGCAGAAAGGTGGGACAACTATTGTTGACCTTTTGTTAACAGTTACTGTAGGCAATATCATAAAAGTGCCATGCCCCACCCATTGTGTTTCTGAGAACCAAAATGCAGCTGCAACTTCTGAGAATGCTGAGAACGACAGAACTCCAGAAGGAATTATCAAAGGGAAAGGATCAGTCAAGCAAAGTCCAGTACACTTCCAAGGTTATACACAATCAAGCAGCAAGGTACTTGAGGGGTTAGGTAAAGCAAAGTCCAGAGGCGGTCCGAGGTCAAAACACAAGACAAGGACAGGAAGTTACTTAGCTTGCCAGGAACAGGAGCAGACTTTAACTGGTAAGGAACAAAGTTGCAATGTAAGGAGCGTATTACTTCCTTGGACTTTAATAGGGCTTGGGGTTCCTGCATTGCAATGCCTCTGGGAGTTGCAGTTTTTCTCCTTTGTCTTAAACCTGGTGGACAACAGCAATACTGCAGACCGGAAAAATTCCTATGTGGGCAGGTTTTCTTATTACTACCAAACCTGGCTAAACAAGGACACACAGGTCAGACAGTACTCCCACTCCTAGGGCGACTCCCAATAGCCTAGGACCAGGGCAATGCGGAAAATGTAGGTGGAATTGTTTTGTTAGTCTGGGTGCGTGGATGGTACTGGCCATTTCACACGATCACTCCTCCAGGCCACAACCCTTCCATTCCACTCAACATAGCAGACCACATCCTTGTCTCTTGGAGTCACTTATGGCATGAACCTCATTCTCCTGTTGCCCCTTTACAGTGACAAAGGTAGGTCAAGTCAGAATGAGAGTAGTGAATGGGTTCTGCCAAGCTTGTTTGAGGAGGGCCACATTGAACAATGGATGCACTCATAAATGGGCAGGAATTTTCAGATGGAAGGCCTCTTGGTTAATTACAGTTGCGGCCGATCTGAGTCTAAGTCGGCTAGATCCGCGGCTCTCAGATTATCCCGGTTAGGTGCGTTTTTTGTCGTTTTCGCCCGGCGTGAACTGCGTTATTTTCGCGCTCGCGATATTAGCATTTTATTCTCGCTGTCTGCAATACCGCAATGCCGTATTAAAACGCAGGGGGGCGTTTGCGAGCTGTTTTCTTGGAAGTCTAATACCTTCGTGGTTCAACCTACGTCAGTACACAGTCTGTGTGTGCGCACGCAGTAATTCTAAATTTGCATATTTAAAGTATACATGCATTTGCAGTGCTGTTCTGCAGTACAGTATGTCTCAGTATGTCTCATTTGAAAATTGTTGAAATGCATAGGCGTGTACTGTACTGTAACAGTGTCACATTTCGGCATGTACAGCGCTCTCCCCTCGCTCAGGATAATTAACTGCACTGCAAGGTATTTCAATTTCTTAACTTCTCTACAATGCAGTACATCTCTCCCACACCATTCCTTTGAACGTGTGTCTGGTTTCAATCACATTCCTGCTTGACAGCAGGAATTTACTGCGCATGCGCCTGTAACTTCGCCCACCACTGCTTGCTTGACTGAGTGAGTGACCAAAAAAAAAGTAAAACAAATTTTTTATTGTAATTTTTTTTCTCCACAAACCTGCAAAAACCATCTTACTGTATTACGATATTCAATCTGTGCTGTAGCTTTTGACTGCGAACCTGTGCGTTTGACTGCACATGGTTGATTTGTGTGCTTTTTACGTACTGTATTTGGGGGTGTACTAACTACTTCTTCAGGGAATCAACTACGAAACGCGTTGGATGATTCATGGTCTACATGCTTATTGACACTTGCATTGGCTATATCTATTGGCTCTGCTCTTGTTATTAATACCGTTGTGTGTAATTTCGGGCCATTTAGAGACTCTAGTACACTCCTGCTGATCGTATCACTGCTGCGGATACTGTGACGTCATCACACAGCGTCCCGTGATGGAGCGGCAGCGTGGCACGCTGAGGTTGTTCCTGTAGGCATCGGGCTTACCTCCGTGTGCAGTGATTTCAACTGTGAGGCTTCACGAGCTTCTCCAGTTCATTTAGAACTATTGGTGGACCCTCTGAGTGTCATTACTTAGTGCGGAGCCCAGCTGTTTTAAGGGAAACCCCCTTTGGAGATGCCGACCGTCTGATGAGGAGTTCCGGTGAGATTCCTGCTCCGTAGCTACTGCTTACAGTACCCGCTGAGAGAAGCAAACATCTGACTTCCATACCAGCAGTCGCCGAGTGGTAACCAGTGTTATACACACTAAATGCACATTTTAACCTATTTGATGTACGCAGAATAATTATCCCCTATTTAAATATATATCTGTATTTTCTTACTTCACTATTGGCGTTGTGCGCTGTTTTTTTGTTTCCATTTTACATGGTTGATTTGTGTGCTTTTTATGTACTGTATTTTGGGGGTGTAGGGATCAAATTACAGTATTATGATGAACTGCCTTTTGAAATTACTGTACTCTACAGTATGTTATTTCTTTGAACTGCAGCACAACTAATCCTTCATCCCTCCCCCACGCACACACAAACTCTTATCGACAGACACCTCCACAGAGTCATAAATTTTCTGAAGTTAGTTAGTCATTGTGTTTTTAATCCGTCCCTAGCCGAGCATCAATCGCCTCACTGTGCCTGCGTTTACTCTAATCCTTTTAGAGATGGGAGCTTGCTGCTTACTGCGCATGAGTCACCCAACCCCCTCTCTCCACAGAGTCATTAATTTTCTGAATATTGCCATTGTGTTCTTAATCCGTCCATTGCCAAGCTACAAAGCCTCAGTGCGCCTGCGTGTAATCCTCTTTGAGATGGGAGCTAGCTGATTACTGCACATGACTCACCCCACACCCCCCCCAACCCTTTGAGGCTTTGTTTACGGTAACAATTTGGATAATCCCTTCTTGATTTTGAAATGTAAATCTGATTTGCATAGCATTGTGAGAATTGAGAGTTAAAAAAACCATTAACTGATTCATGTTGCTTTGTCATTCATTCTTAATCATTGGTGTACTGTAGGGGTGGGGGGGGGGTTGTGGTTGTTGTCAATGATTATGATTAGCAGGAATGTGAATAAATATTTATTTTATTTTATCAGGAACCAAAAAATACAAATATAAAAATAATCATGAATAATACATAATGCAGTCTTTATTACGTTCTTCTGGCAGATTGAAATTGGATAAACATTTAGAAAACATTTGTAAAACATGGGGAAACATGAATAATGCACATTTATAAGAATATTATTTAATAATATATACTGTAATGTATAATATATATATATATATATAGTAATATTATTTTATCCGTCTCTATCTTGTTCCTCATTCTGTGTACAGTACAGTAGTTCATTGAGAGAGGAGAGGTTTTGTGTACATCATTACTGCTGTTTATATACTGTACATTTGACTGTACAAACAGATTAGACTGGACACAACCCCACCTCCCCCCAGTCCACCTTTTTTTCCTGAAACGACAAGAAAACAAAAAATTAGTGCAGTTATGTGCGTACTGTATTATGGCATTGTCTGATGTGTAGTACTACTGTACATGGCTGGTGCTGCATTCTCTGGAAATAAAAAAATTGAGCATTTAGTAGGCAGTTACTATAGTACTGTCAAACTAGTCTATACTGGAACTACTGTATACTCTGACTACTGTTAAATACTATGTACTGTAACCTGATGGCTGGTGCTGCTCTCTCTATGAAGAAAAAACTGTAACTACTGTATACTCTGACAATTGGGAAAGAAAAATCTGTGCCATACTTACCTGTATCATACTGTACTTACAATACTACAGCACAGTACTACTTCCTGATTCTTGCCCATTACGCGCGATCACAATGGGCAACACAGTGACAATATGGTCTATATATTTATTGCAGCGTTCCACGGTGAGTACATCGTTCCAAAAACTCATTATGCCTTTCAACAACTCGTCCTTTTTGGAGGGTTTCGCCACTTTCTGGATATGGTCCTTCAGCTGATGCCAGACCATTTCGATCGGATTGATGTCTGGTGATCTGTCATTGGAAAAAAAGGACAATTAGTTTAAGAGATACAGTACACAGTAAAAACAGTGGGGAAAAAATGAGACACGGTTACCGCACTTACTCCGCTGGCGTCTCCACCCAGTTGATACCGCGCTCAAGGATATGCGCTGTTGATGCGGTGTGCTTCGGATCGTTGTCCTGGTAGAAGTGGTGACCATTCGGGAACTCGCGTGTGATGTATTGCACTATCTCAGTGACAATGTTGTCTTGGAAGAAAGCTTTATTCATGATTCCTATTGCAAGAAAAGAAAAGTGCTCAAAAAACTGCACAATAGTACAGTACAGTGCATACAGTAAGGCTACACTAGTAAAGTACAGTGCATAAGGCTACATTATATTTGATATATTTTACCTTCTAAGATGACAATGCATCCTGGTCCACGCTTTAAGATGGCACCCCACACATGCAGCTTCACGGGGTGTTTTGGCCGCGGCTTCAAAGATATGCGTCCTTTTGTGGGGAATGCAAAGCTGCAAATCTCTCCAGCGACACAGTAGACTCGTCAGTGAAGATGCAATCCTGGAAAGTTTCCCCACTGTCGATCCATGCATTGGCCTGGACCACTCTTTTGATTTTGTTTGCGTCCCTTATCATGGGGTACGCTCTGTATTGACAAGGAATAAATAATTTTAGCGGTACTGTACAGTTTCCTAAACAACACATTTACCTCCTGTACTGTCCAGTACTAACCTCACACATCCATATTTCCATCCAATGCTGCGTCTCATCTTCTTTATGCTGGTCTCAGATACAGTGAGATTGTGATTTTCCTGCAGAGTGTATTTGACCCTTAATGCACTCTTCTCATCATTCTCCTCACTTATTTTGTCCACCAGAAGAGTTGTCTCCCTACAATGTAAAGAAAAACAATCTGGTAAGTAAAAATATTAGAGAAAGTAGATCAACAGGATAAATATAATGTTCTATTAATATGCAGCAATATAAAACTGTTGTAATATAAATATAGATATACAAAATATATATACTGTTGTAATATAATTAGAAATATACAAAATATATATACTGTTGTAATATAAATCAACAGAAATAACAAAAATATTAGATACAGTACTGTAGGTGTACAGTACATTTTTTGATCTAATTTTATTTTTAAAGTGTTATAAATATATATGGTTTTTTTCCGTGTGCATGAAAGCTCATGGTGGTTGCTGGCACAACGAGGCCAGAAGTAGCTAACCAGCGTTGGATAGCAGCAATTCGTGTCCGCTCATGAACATCTCCTTAATTCACATGCTGGGATCCTTGGAAATCTTTTTAACAACCATTGCTGTGAGTAGAAAGAAATACAAACACAAGAATGTATATTCGATGTTTAGTCGATGTGTATTCAATGTGCAGTGAATCCACAAAATGGATGGTGTATTTATACGGTAATGACTCACATTAGAGTACGCCCACTTTCAACACCTGTACCTCGCTGCCATGCATAAAAGGTTACACACTTTGCATAGCCCACCACTCGATGATCTTTATCTGAACTTGCCCTTGTCCAGATACTGCATTACTGTATGCCATCTGCTTCCATGGATCAACACCGATTCTACGGACGCAGGAACCCACTTGCCTCTGCCGTGCCTGTCAAGCAGAAAAGCGAAAGGCGGTTCCCGTTTCCATGCCAAGGCAAAAGCGACAGGCTAAGGCCAATAAAGAAAACCTTCTGCTGACCCCAAAGGCTTAGGGTTTTCATAGACGTCAGCCTTATTATGTCAAGAAGATATAAGGTGATGTACTCTCGACGCAAAACGATTGGCAGCCAACCCATCGAACCCGCAGACCACTTCCTCACATACGCTTCGATGACTCTGTCGCCGCTGTCCAGGAAATCTTCAGCCCGTCTTCTCCACCCCTCGTCCTCGACGCTGCCACCGCCCTCCCGGAAACCCACAGGCTATCCTCTCCTGTTCTATCCGACGACGCTGCCTCTGAAATTCACAGGTCACTTTCTCCTTTGCTCTTAGATGACTCTGCTTCTCGCCCGGAAATCCAAAGGTCACTTTCTCCATCCCTCTTCGACGACGCTGCCGCTTCTCCTCTACCGGATATCCAAAGGTCACCTCCTCCACCCTTCTTCGACGTCGCCGCTTCTCTCCATGGAACCCCCATCTCATCCTCCGTTACACCCATCCACCCAGATGTCCACACGCCATGCACAAGAAGCAGCTCGTTAGACCGGATGCTGAATGGGATAAGTGTGGATCTCCCCGGGAACTCTATTGTGCAGGCAAAGATAGATCTGCTTCTGGAGACAATGCTAAATGTGGAGCAACGGATGCTACATATGGATCAACGGATGATACATATGGATCAATGGATGCTAGATATGGATCAACGGATGCAACATACACTGGCGACACACTTTATTCGAGCCCGGCTAGTCCCACGAATTCGGGTATACCCGGGTGTAATGAGGTTTGTGACTGTTTTCTGCCCGAGTGTATTGCGTTAATTTCCAGGCAGGGATTGAAGCATTTTATTCCCGCTGGCTGCAATACTGCACAGTATATATATATATATATATATATATATATATATACTGCATTACAATTCATGAATTTATGCCATCTGGTAGACACGCGAAGCATTGCAGCCTATTAAATCCTAATCATTATCATTTAACAGATCAGCCGCCCGTCAGCCAGGCATGAACCCAGGCTGGGAAGGCAAACACAACGGGGCTTGTCAGAGGTGAGGAGCGGCGCATTCCAGGTATCTGCCAGGTACATACTGGGTATTTGCTCGAATAAAGTGTGTCGGTGCAGTATGGATCAACGGATGGATCGATGGATGGAGAAGATAGAGGCTGACATATCGGGTATACATCATTTTCTCTGTGTTAATGCCCCTGTTTCCCCGACGCCGGAGCAGGGGGGTGACATGGATGTGATGAATGTGAGCATCGACCCCCTTCCATCACCAAGCGCACCCCCTCCACCAGAAGATGTAGTGTACATGTATGCCATTGAGGATGACATGACAACCCCATCAAGACCACGCCAGGAGACAATACGGTGACCAAGACCAGAGGAAAGCTTCCTCCCAGACAACCTACCATCGCCGTCGCCTCAAGCACACCCGCTCGCAGAACACCTACATTCGCTCGCATCGATATGGTGCCCGACATCACCCTGTGCGATCTGCAACCGGCGCTCAGGGAGAAGTATAGGGTGATGAGTGCTGGTGCACCCCACAAGTATGCCTTGTTACTTTTTAAGCACCATGTTCCCTACTCGTTGTACTGCGACTGGGCCTTCAGAGTGAACTACGAAGGAAATCGCATAAAATAGGCGCTTCCTGCCAATTTAAGAAAGAACATTCTGGATGAAATATAGCGCTTTTATCCAATTACAGATCCTGTAGTGAAAGGCGTTCGAGACTGCATTAATGGCGTTTTGCACCATGCAAGGAATCGGCCATGGACGGACAATGTGGTGGACTTTCTGGTTTAATCACGGGAACTGTAAGACCATACTGTTGTGCTGAACTGTGCTGTACATGTTTTGACCTGCTGAACTTAAATAAAGGAGATGTTTTGACCTGCTGTACTGTATTTAACATACTGTTTAAACTTGCTGTACACACACACAGGACCTGCACAATTCCAGTCCCTGAGGGCCGCAAACAGGCATGGTTTTCAAGGTTGTCCTGAAAACCGGGCCTGTTTGCTGCCCTAGAGGACTGTAGTGGTGCAGGTCTGACTGACAGTTTTGCACACCATCCCACTGTACTGTATATGTTTCTTTAATAAAGGAGATGTTTCGTTTTGTATACTGAATTTTATGAATAAAGATTTTTTTTAATCACAGGTAAGACCATACTGTTGTGCTGAACTGTATTGTACTTGTTTTGACCTGCTGTACTTAAATAAAGGAGATGTTGTTGAGTGTTTTTTAACTTGTATTTATACAGAAATGTTTTAACTTGCTGTACACAAACACAGGACCTGCACAATTCCAGTCCCTGAGGGCCGCAAACAGGCACGGTTTTCAAAGGTTACCCTGAAAACCGGTCCTGTTTGCTGCCCTCGAGGACTGTACTGGTGCAGACTGTTTTGCACACCATCCCACTGTATATGTTTTGACTTGCCGTTCTTTAATAAAGTAGATGTTGCGTTTTGTATATTTTATGAATAAAGAATTCGTTTTAAAACATGTGACTGTAAACCATACTGACTGACATAAATGTTTTCACAACTGTAGCAGTAAACCATACACCTGTTGATGTTTTGAATTGCTGTGCACTTAAAATGTTTCTACATTGTACAGTATTTGTAAATACATGTTTTTGTACTTACTCCACCAATAAAAGAACATGTTGATTTGTTTTACATTGTTCCATTTGCTCCTTTGCTACTGTAACAAAATACAGTGTTTCTAGAATGTCGAGGCATACTGCACTGTATACTGTAGGCATGCTCAGTATAAGAGTATTAAAAAAAATAGAAGACACAAACTGTACTTTACTGTATGTACTGACACTGTATACTGTAGAAGACACATAATGTATGTGATACACGTAGAATAAATGCATAGTTTTTATTTTTTCGGGTTTATTACACAGTATACTGTACTGTATATAAAAAAGTTTTGTACAGTATACTGTACGGCCGGAAAACATCAGCATACTGTTTCAGGTACAGTATTACAGTATTCTATCCTAATCAATAACTACGGCCGCTAAACTGTAGACTACGGTACGTGGTTTTTTAAATCCGATTCAGCAGGCATTGTTACACAAAGTGATATTATCCATCGAAATCCCTCCATTAGCCGTTTTCTTTTCTGAGGAAGAACAAAAAGAAAAGTTTTACTGTAATTAAAGCCCCCTAAAGTTCCCAGCCAGTCCCACCAATAATTATCTCGGGGGACGTCTCCTGTTCACATGCGCATGCGCCTACCATCGATGTAATGACACGCATATGCGTTTCAAGAAGGTTCCAATGCGCATGCGTCTAGCGTTCCACCAATTGTTCAGTATCTGCAGTACAGTACTGTAGAAGCCGCTCAGCCAATGAAATTGCTTACAGGAGAATCGCTTGACTTTTGAATCGCACTGATATTGATACTGTATTGTCAAAATAAAAAAAACACAGAAAATAATACGGCAACAATACTCACCATAGAATTTCCCATTCAGCTGGCGCCGGCGCCGGTCCACTGCCAGTCCAATGTTCTTGATCATCCACGTCGATAGTTTGCAGCGGGACTAGTCCACCTGTAGTCAGCTGATGAGGCTGGAAATTGCTTAGGTAGTATCTCAAACAATCCAGGGGGAGATATGGGGAAAAGAAAACAAATGGTACACAAATAAGTGCAGACGTAATGAATTCAATGAATTTTTCAGAAAGTGTCTTGGCTAATATGATTAATCTACTCACAGGACGTCAGCAAATCAAAGGCAGTTGGCAAATTGGGTTGCCACCCATATAGATCGTGGTAGTCAGGACCCCTCTTTAAACACTCCGTCAGCAATACACGTGTTATATGCAAGATGAGAGAGAAGACTACATAGTGCGATCAATATGGTAAATAAATCTTTATAAAACGAAGGTTTAAAAATGCGCACTTACAATAAGTCAATTAAAATCATGCATGTATCACACAAATGGTGAAAAATGGAGGTTTGCCGAACTGCTCACCGCCTCCCTTGGGTATTCGGCTGGCTCCCACTGCTCGGTGACTATAATCAGAACTCCCCTCCTTGCGCCCGTCCGGAAGAATGACGTCACGGCTGCAGGGCTGGTGTGCTACGGATCGCCTCCAAGTCTAAAATTGGTCCACTCAACGCGTTTCGCCCAGCTAGCAAGAGCTGTTCTCGGCTTCGTCAGGAGTGTGTGTAATGGTATACAGATGGCTCTTTTATACCCTTTGCATGTACTCAATTAAACATTCAATTAAACAGTCAATTAAACAACCTAATCAACTCTTATTGCACTCGGGATAGGTCTGGATACAAACATAGGACATCATGTATCCTTAAAAAATTGATATAATAACTTTACATGAGATATAATAGTTCTAACATATGGAGGAACATTAGCACAGTGTATTTGATGCTACGCATCCAAAAGTGAGGAATAATGTATGATATAATACAATGCAGTCCCCCTAATGGGCGACATAGATTGTGGAAAGTAGTTATACAATTATACAATTATATTTTGAATAGGTAAATCCTGTCATCATCGTGACATACTATGATAATGATATAAGGGACTTATCCTTGTGCAGTCTATATGTAGTGTAATAGGGAACTTCATATATGAAAACATCCAATGAAATAGCATCGGATATATATATGTAGTTTTGTGGGGTTCAAAACCATAAACAAAGATGTATTTATTATCATAGAATTATCTTGGTGAGATTATCTATTTGTTATTATCTCATCCTTACTATTTAAGGCAACACATCCAACAGAGGGTAATCACTCCTGATATAAATACAATACAATGCAATCCCCTTATTGGGAATTGTCAGATATGAAATATCATTGATCGGTTACATCTGGTAAAAAATGAGTGAAGTCATCACCTTAGCTTAGTGAAATGATTATTTATTTCCGGGGACAGTTGTCTATACATTACGTTTTAGATATTACAAGTAGGTTTGTCCGAAAAAACTTTTTTCGTTTTTCGTTTGTAAATGTTTCATTTTTATAGGCAAATCGCGTATAGGCAAATGGCGGCAAATTCAAAAGATGCTTTCAGGGGAGCAGCCACACGACAGAGTAAGCAGTGGATATCGGCAGCAGATGGCAACGCAGAGATATCAGGGACCACCCTACGCATTTCGGAAGACTGCGCTTCCTTCCTGCTCCCCTGAAAGCATCTTTTGAATTTGCCGCCATTTGCCTATACGCGACCGCAAGGAGCAGGAGAATCTGCGGCTCCATCTGCCCTGTGCCGGGCGCTTCTGCGCATGCTCGAACTGCTAAGGACAGAAGCAGTACATTCAGCCAGCGTTCCCTGCCCCTGCGACAGCGTGGATGAACGTCTAACACGTGGCAGACGCCAGAGGAAGGTGTGGGAGCTGTGCCAGCTACTGTGAGAGGGGATACTCTCTAAAATATCCACTGCCTTTTACCTTCTTGGCTCCGGTAAGCGGGCAATCCGGCCAGATATCGTTTGGGACCTTCACCTTGTCATTATTTTGTCATATGTTTTATGAAGTTTTTATAGCATATTAAATATATCCTTTTACATTTTTTAGTCCACTGTGTGTTTCAGCAACATTGTTAGTTTTTGTTTGTTTGTTGGTTTAGTGTTTAACAGTATTACACTATGTTTGTCTTTTTCTCTTTCCATGTTTGATCACCGTCTGCTGAGATCATCAATGAATTATCTTATCACCATCTGGTTGTATATTTAATTATATATTTAATCATTTATCTTTAAAATTGTTTAGCGCCATTGCGCCAATTGATACCATTGTAATACTTTTGCATATATGTACTTGACCCAGCGCCATAGATATAACGTGTCTTCTAGTTCTATATCTGACCTGGGGGGTCAGAGTTATATCACAGGCTGCGGGCCTCTCCCTTTTTAGATTAGCGCTACCTTTTTTTCCGTCTTACATCTATACTTACTTATTGATCCAGAGGAAGGCAAACAAAGGCAAACAAAAAACCCCATTAAGGGGAAAAAATAATTCCTTCCTGACTCCAAGAATTGGCAATCGGATTAATCCCTGGATCAACATCCTTCCCATGTATACTTATTTGATATATCCCTGTATACCTTTCCCATCTAAAAAGATGTCCAACCTTTTTTTGAACAAATCTATTGTATCTGCCATCACAGTCTCCATGGGTAATGAATTCCACATTTTAACTGCCCTTACTGTAAAGAACCCTTTCCTTTGTTGCTGGTGAAATTTCCTTTCCTCCAACCTTAAGGGATGGCCCAGAGTCCTTAGTACTGCCCGTGGGATGAATAGTTCTTTTGAAAGCTCCTTGTATTGTCCCCGAATATATTTGTATATAGTTATCATCAGTGGTTGACAAATCACCAAAAAATCTACTCGCCACACAAAAAAATCTACTCGCCACCTAGTACCAAACGTGTGCTGCTTGGGCCAATATTTACTCGCCCGGGGGTTAAATCCACTAGCCCGGGGCGAGCAAATGTATAGGTTTGTCGAACACTGGTTATCATATTCCCTCTTAGACGCCTCTTTTCTAATGTAAATAAATCTAATTTAGCTAGCCTCTCCTCATAAGTTAGATTGTCCATCCCCTTTATTAATTTAGTGTCTCTTCTCTGCACTCTCTCTAGTTCCATAATGTCTTTTCTTAGGATTGGTGCCCAAAATTGTACTCCATATTCAAAGTGTGGTCTTACTAGTGCTTTGTAAAGGGGCATAATTATGTTTACTTCCTTTCCATACATTGCCCGTTTGATGCAAGATAAGATCTTGTTTGCCTTTGCAGCTACTGCATGACATTGTGCACTATTACTAAGCCTGCAGTCTACAAGCACTCCTAAATCCTTCTCCATCAAGGATTCCCCCAATATATCTCCATTTAATTTGTAAGTCGCCTTTTTATTCTTGCATCCCAAATGCATAACCTTACATTTATCTGTATTAAACCTCATCTGCCATTTACCTGACCACGTTCCCAATCTCTCCAAGTCCTTCTGAAGAGAAATTATATCCTGCTCTGTTTCTATTACCTTACACAATTTAGTATCATCAGCAAAGATGGAGACTTTGCTCTCGATCCCAACCTCAAGGTCATTAATAAACAAGTTAAAAAGCAGGGGACCCAGTACCGATCCCTGAAGTACTCCACTCACAATCTTTTTAGGGTTGACCTTACTTTCTATTGCAATCCTTTTTTCATTATCCATTTTTGCTAATTTGATTGCCCTTTTGCAATTTTTGTTACATTCCTTATAATTCTGATACGATGTCTCTGTCCCTTCTGACTTAAAGAATCTAAACGCCTTCCTCTTCTTGTCCATTTCCTCCCCTACCTGTTTATTTAGCCACATTGGTTTTGATTTATTTCTTTTATACTTATTACCCAAGGGTATACACTGATAAGTGTGCTTTTCTAACAATGTTTTAAAGACTGCCCATTTATCTTATACATTTTTCCCTGTAAAAACATCATCCCATTGTATTACTACTAGAGTAGACCTCAGTTTATTAAAATCTGCCTTTCTAAAGTTTAAGGTCTTTGTTGAACCCAAGAAATCTATTTTTTGATCATTTATTTCAAATGAGACCATGCTATGATCACTTTTACCCAAATGTTCCAGGACTTGAATATTTGTTATTACTTCTACATTTTTTTATATGACCAAATCCAGTATTGCCCCTCTCCTGGTTGGTTCCTCAATAATTTGGGTCATATAATTGTCTTTAAGCACCCCCAAAAACCTGTTCCCTTTTGTTGTAACACTAATCTCATTGCCCCAGTCTATGTCTGGATAATTAAAATCCCCCATTATGCAAACATGACCCCGTTTTGATGCCTTTTCCATATGCAAAAGTATTTTAGCTTCCTCAATCTCATAGATATTTGGTGGTTTATAGCATATTCCCACAAACATTTTCTTAATACTTTTACCTTCACTGCTAATACCTATCCACAAAGTCTCTACATTTTCATCATTTCCTGCATAAACATCATCCCTTATAATAGGTTTTAGATCCGGTTTAACATATAAATATACACCACCTCCCCTTCTATTTGTTCGATCCTTCCGAAAAAGGGAATAAACCTCTAAATTAACTGTCCAGTCATGAGTTTCATCCCACCATGTTTCAGTAATGCCTATGATATCATACTGCTCCCTTGCAGCTATTGATTCAAGCTCCCCCATTTTATCTGTCAGGCTTCTTGCATTAGCAAGCATGCATTTAAGTTTTTTTTCAGCCTGTACTATTATCTTATCTGCTCCTTCCTTTCTGCGCCCACTTGGTTTAGTCTTTAGAAGTTTTCTAGTATTATCTGTATTAACTATGGGTGTCTCACTGCTTGTCAAACTCGCACTTGCCCCGATTCTACCTTCATACCACCTTGTATCCTCCTCTATTCCATTTAGTTCATTATCTGTTTCATTCCCCTCCCCCCTCCATCCTAGTTTAAAATTTCCTCCAACCTTATTAGCATTCTCCCCCATAGCACAGAAGATCCCTCTTCATTGAGGTGCAATCCGTCCCTAGAATATAGATGGCACTTCTCAGAAAAGGAGTCCCAGTGCTCTAAAAACCCAAACCCCTCCTCCCTGCACCACTTTCTTAGCCATGCATTAACCTCCCTGATCTCTGACTGTCTCCCTGCGGTAGCGCATGGCACTGGTAGTATTTCAGAAAATACTACGTTGGAGGTCCTTGCCTTAAGCTTTTGGCCTAGATCCCAGTAATCATTTTTTAGGACCCTCCATCTTTCTGTAACTTTGTCATTGGTGCCAACGTGTACCAAGACCGCCGGGTCAATCCCAGCCCCCCCCAACAATCTGTCTACCCGATCTGCAATGTGCCGAACCCGAGCACCCGGGAGACAACAAACTGTTCGGTTCATGCGGTCACGGCAACAGATTGCCCTATCTACCTTCCTAATAATGGAGTCCCCTACTACCACAATCTTTCTTTGTATCTGAGCATCCTGAGTCCCCACGGTGCTGGAGGAACTATTCCCCTGGCTGCTTGAGTAATTAGTCTCCCCCAGCATTGCCATTTCTGCCCCGACATGCCCAATATCTTCACTCAACACGGCAAATCTATTGGGATGTGTCAGCTCAGAAATGACCTGCCTCTCCCTATTGCCCCTGCTTCCCCTTCTAACTGTCAACCAGCAACCTACCTGCTCCTCAATAACAGCAACCAAGCTACCTACCTGCTCCTCACTAACAGCGCCACCATCTGCACCACCAGTCGAAGCAAGGGCCTGCTCAGTGAGCTCTAATTCCCTTTCAAGATTGCCAATGTCCCTCAATATTGCAAGTTGCCTCTTCAGATCAGCAATCTCTGATTTTAAAGAGACCACCCGCTCACACCTCTCACAGCGGTATGCTCCTTGGAACAACTGCTCCAAGTGCACATACATGTGGCAAGATGTGCATTGAAAGGCATTTTCAATCCTGCTCATTCTAGCAACTATGAAGTTTAGAAGTACTAACAGTAAACTGTACTTCAATATACTATACCCTGTTTAAACGCTTCCTTGTTCAAACTGCTTCTGGTTCTAACTGCACACACTTTAAACAACCAGCACTTCAAATCAACCACATGGATCAGTCATTACACGCAAGCTCAGGATTCGTTAGAAGCCTCTGTTTAAATAGGGACATCCACCAGGTATGATAGGTTATCAATTAACTAACCCCACCCACTGCAGGTGTATTAGGCCAGCCAATTAACCAACCACACCCACTCTGCCTCAGAGAGGAGAAAGGGGAAAAAAAGTTACAGGCTTCAAATTACAGCACACTTTAAAAATAAATTAACCCACTGCACACTCCCCAAAAACAGCCACCCCTGCTAGTCTACCCAGTACTTCCCTTTCCTTCTGGTTCTAACTGCACACACTTTAAACAACCAGCACTTCAAATTAACCACACGGATCAGTCAGTACACGCAAGTGTGGCGCTATTTTAGTGTTACCACTCTTCTTATGAGAAATGTGAGAGACAGCATCACTGGCCTTTTGAGGCATACAAGGGCTCTTCCCTGGAAGTCAATTAACTTGTTTGACGACTGTTGCTAGTTATAAATTTATTTTAAAATATAGATGCGCCGCCAATGTTTTTAATCTTAAAAAAAAAACAGTTGATTGTTTTAAATTGTTTAATTGTTTAATGCTTTTAATGCTTGGTACAATAATTTTTTTCTATTTCTATTTTGCATGTGCATGTCTGGAGCTGGGCAAAGACAACTAGCAAGAAATCCCCCTCCCCTTGGGGCAGGAAACACTCCCACCCATACTGCCAGGAAAGACACAGTGCTCCAATCCATGCATGTCAATTCCCTTCCCCCGAAACCCCCAAAAACTTAATGTAAACCTCTAGTCCTAATCTAAAGTGCTGTACCCTATGGCATGCATGCTTAGTCTACTCCAACCCCCCAATTACCTTACCCTCAAACCCCCAAAAACCTAATGTAAACATCTAGTCGTAATGTAAAGTGCATTCAAAATAACCATTTTATGTCTTCGCTTACTTTCCGCTGTCTATATATTCTTTAGAGTACATTTGTATTAGAAATGTGTGTACTGTCTTACCTATTAAAGTTATGGTTATACTGTATATATATAGTTATATACTGTATATTATATATAGTTATATATACTGCTGCGACACACTTTATTCGAGCAAATACCCAGTATGTACCTGGCAGATACCTGGAATGCGCCGCTCCTCACCTCTGACAAGCCCCGTTGCGTTTGCCTTCCCAGCCACGGTTCATGCCTGGCTGACGGGTGGCTGATCTGTTAAATGATAATGATTAGGATTTAATAGGCTGCAATGCTTCGCGTGTCTACCAGATGGCATAAATTCATGAATTGTAATGCAGTATATATATATATATATATACTGTGCAGTATTGCAGCCAGCGGGAATAAAATGCTTCAATCCCTGCCTGGAAAATAATGCAATGCACTCGGGCAGAAAACAGTCACAAACCTCAATACACCCGAGTATACCCGAATTCGTGGGACTAGCTGAGCTCGAATAAAGTGTGTCGCCAGTGTAGTTAGACAGTAGTTATAGTCCAATATTGTTAAATACTCAAGGCCTTTAATGCAATAATCCTGGTGAAATGTTTTTTTCTTTCAGAGATGCAGCACTACAGGAAGAGGGGGGGGGGGAGGCAAACTTATTATACTGTGTGAATAATAATAGTCAATCATTTTTCCTAATCCCTCCTCTCTCAATGACAAAAGAACTACAGAATGCAATGCAGACTGCAAAAGAATGAAAATGTTTGAAAAAAGTAAGTGATTTTAATAATGTAAAAAATTATAAAATATTAATAATATGCATCACATAATTGTTGCTTAAAATCACTCATTTGTAAAGCCCTTGTCAAGAGAAAAAGTAAGCCTTTTTATTTTGTTTCAGACTTGAAATTCACATTTGCCCAAAACCCCCAAAACCTAATGTAGTCCTAATGTAAAGTGCTGTACCCCATGTCATGCATGCTTACTGTAGTCTACTCCAACCAACCTAAAAAGCAGACAATACTGTATAATAATGGACTGTACTGGCGTCATGGTATAATAATGCATGCCAAGCCCCTCCCCCCCAAACCCCCATAACCTATTGTAAACCTCTAGCAAAACCTAATGCTTCTTGTTAGCATGCATCATTTTGTTCGATACAATTTGATTAGAGCTCCTTTTAGCCGAGGATACACAGTATAATTTTTCCCAATAGAATGTAACATTGTTGTGGCAATACAAACTTGAAAGTCTGACACTTAGCATACTGTAACAGCAATAATACACACTGGTTGAATAAGTCCTGTATGAATAGCCAATTACACGAAATCAGTGACTCTTGGTGTACAGCAGATCATGCTGTAAACTTGATAGAAGATGCAGGCATATTTTAATCATAATGTACGGTGCAATTGATAATATAGAATATTTTCTCTTTCTTTCCAGACCCAGATGTCCAAGAAGCAGCAGTTATTGTGAAGAAGAAAAAGACAAGATTGTAAATTTTGAAGAAAAGGAGATGTTGTATTTTTGTATTATTTCTTTTTCCTTTATTACCTTGTACAAATAAAAATGTTCATTCTTTAAATATAATTTTTGTTGTGTTCATGTTTTTTTTTCTATACACTTTAGTACTATACAGTGGCGACCGCCTTCAGTCTCGTGCGGCCGTTTCAATGCGATTTTTAAAACCTCGGGCAGATGCGGCATGTTCCTGACGTTTTAGGTGCCGCAGGCGGTTTCATTGTTTAGCGCTATTAGCGCTATCTAGCCATGAATGCGGCTGAACGCGGCAAAGTGCGTGACATACGGAAAGCATCCCCGAAAAAATTTGGGGATGTAGGAGAATAAAAGGGGCCGCAACAGTACCTAAAGTTCTTTGGCCATTTCAATATATAAAAATGTGTCATTGATAAACTTTACAGAATACAGTACTGTACAGGAAGTACAAAATAATATATAAATCTAGAAAATAAAAGTGGTTTTTACTATCTAGATAAACTGTAGCGACTCCATGAGGAAATGCACTTACTGTATCTTACTGTGCAGTACTTTAATTAGGAACATTATGATGTGCACGCGCATAAATGTGATGACACGCATATGCATTTCAACCTGTTTCCAATTAGACATACACGTATGGCAATAAATGTGATGACATGCATATGCATTTCAACAAGGTTGCAATTAGACATACACACATGCATTTACATTAGGAAGAAGAATCTTTGTATTTTTGTATTATACCTTTTCCCTTTATTATCCTGTACAAATACAACATTCATTAAAAATACTTGTTGTGTGTGCTCATTTTTCAATCTTCTACAGTTAGAGGATTTGTGTATGGCTAAGGAGCCTCATAAAGGACTTCTTTCCCATGTACAATATACAGTATGAACGCGTAACATTAATCTTCAAATTACAATTGCACACAATTGAATTAAAATACTGTATGGCAATAAAAGACAGGTTGAATTGCTATTAGATTTTTAAGACAACAACACGCAAAAGCCTACTTGAGTTTCTCGACGGTATTGCAGACAACACTAAAATGCAATTTTGTGCACTCTATAAAAACACTAGTAAACACGCATTTTAACGCGGTAAAAATTGAAGAAATCACGCACCATGACCTGGGTTTGCCCAGGTATACACCTCGTGAAATGTTCGAATAACGGTCGTTGCATCGGTATGAAATATGCAAGGAAGTTTTGAAGTGTATTTGACATGTTAACTGGGTGCTAAACACTAACATCATCATTGATTGGATACATCTGCCTCTTTTCTCCATATGACTAAAGGTGGGGAAAGATTTTTGTAAATTTTGATCCATAGTGGATCGGCCGGTTTCTTTGGTCAGTGGATTTAAGACAATCAATTTCAAAAAGGGCAATTTGTGTTAGTCCGAATTTTTATTATTATTGCTTATACACCATGGATTCCGCAATCATTTGACCGATTTGTAGAATCCAATCCTAAAATTCAGCAATTTGTTGGTAGATTCTTAAAAAATCGCCAATGAGTTGCTGAATCTGTGGATTAGATGCTACAAATCCATCAACGGATTGTATCCAATGGCGTTTTTTGATGAATCCACATACTGTAAATTAAAACCGCACAAATCCATTTGCAGATTTTACACTGTAAAACGGATTTTTTTTGGGGGGGGGGATATGAGAAAATCCGGTAAACGGATTTGGGCGAATTTGCCCATTGCTATATATGACCAGTTAATCAGACTTTAATTCATTAGGAAAAATAAGCCATGAACTATACATAAACTCTCATTTTTAAAATATATCTAAAGATATAAAAAAGTTATAAACTGTGAATGAGTCTTAAACTGAATCTTAATTGAAGAGATTCCCATAAGGTAATTGTTAGGGCTTTTTATAAGAATTCGAAAGACTAATGCATTAAAACTTTTTTCCAAAATATACTGTATAAGTACTGTAATTAATTTAAATACTGTCTCCCCTATATTATAGGTTTCCACAATACATAACATATGTATGCACGGTCCATTAATGCATGCAACACAGGAGAAATATATTTTGTATGCAAATACATATATTAGTATATAAAATATGTGTCCTATTTAAACTTAACACATTTGTTATAAAGTTATTTTAAACAATGTAGTGCACTCTAACTAGCTTTCACAGCCATTGGAATGCACATAATTTACAGAAAATCCGAACTGGAATTTGTATACACAGCAGAAGCCAATGTCTATAATTTGACTAAATGTGAGAAAATGTAAAAAAAATAAAAAAAAATGATATTAACTAGGTATAAATGATAATTTTAATGGTTAGCTAATGTTGTAAACATTTTGTGATGTCCACTTTCCACTTAATTCTACTAAACAAGTTAACTGTGAAATACTGTATGTACTCTGTTTGTCTGTCAACATGCATACAATGTGACAGAAGTGTTTGGCCTAAATGTACTTCCATAGATAACTTATTAAGATAATCTGAAGAGTTCAGCTTTAATAAACATACTTTTGAATGAGTTCTTGCATGTTTTTATGCTCTATAGGGTAGTTTTTTAAACTGTGATTGTGCTGATCAGGGCACTATCACACAGAAACTCCCATGGTTTTCAATAGTAGTTTCTTTGCAATAGTGCTTCTGTCGACATCTGTCACAGTTTAATGAGTAACAACCCGTGTGTCTTTTTTAAAAAAAAATCTCATTAGCATACAGTATGCTATATTACTATTTTATATTTGTTTCACAAAATGTCAGTGAGTAAAAATATAAATATGTTCTTTTCCATGTTAAAAACTATATATACAGTCATGTGAAAAAGAAAGTACACCCTCTTTGAATTCCATGGTATTATATATCAAGACATAATAACAATCACCTGCTCCTTAGCAGGTCTTAAAATTAGGTAAATACAACCTCAGATGAACAACAACACATGACACATTACACTGTGTCATGATTTATTTAACAAAAATAAAGCCAAAATGGAGAAGCCATTTGTGAAAAACTAAGTATACCTTATGATTCAATAGCTTGTAGAATCACATATAGTAGCAATAACTTGAAGTAATCGTTTTCTATATGACTTTATCAGTCTCTCACATCGTTGTGGAGGAATTTTGGCCCACTCTTCTTTACAACGTTGCTTCAGTTCATTGAGTTTTGTGGGAATTTGTTTATGCACAGCTCTCTTAAGGTCCAGCCACAGCATTTCAATCGGGTTGAAGTTTGGACTTTGACTGGGCCATTGCAACACCTTGATTCTTTTCTTTTTCAACTATTCCGTTGTAGATCTGCTGGTGTGCTTGGGATCATTGTCCTGTTGCATGACCCAATTTGACCAAGCTTTAGCTGTCAGACAGATGGCCTCACATTTGACTCTAGAATACTTTGGTATACAGAGGAGTTCATGATCGACTCAATGACTGCAAGGTTCCCAGGTCCTGTGGCTGCAAAAACAAGCCTAAATCATCACCCCTCCAACACCGTGCTTGACAGTTGGTATGAGGTGTTTGTGCTGATATACTGTGTTTGGTTTTCACCAAACGTGGTACTGTGCATTTTGACCAAACATCTCCAATTTGGCCTTGTCTGTCCAAAGGACATTGTTCCAGAAGTCTTGTGGTTTGTTCAGATGCAATTTTGCAAACCTAAGCTGTGCAGCCGTGTTCTTTTTAGAGAGAAGAGGCTTTCTCCTGGCAACCCTTCCAAACAAACCATACTTGTTCAGTCTTTTTCTAATTGTACTGTCATGAACTTTAACATTTAACATGCTAACTGGAGCCTGTAGAGTCTGAGATGTAACTCTTGGGTATTTTGCAATTTCTCTGATCATTGCACGGTCTGACCTTGGGGTGAATTTGCTGTGATGTCCACTCCTGGGAAGATTGGCAACTGTCTTGAATGTTTTCCACTTTTGAATAATCTTTCTCACTGTAGAATGATGGACATTAAATTGTTTGGAAATGGCCTTGTAACCTTCCCAGATTGATGCGCAGCAACAATTGCTTCTCTAAGATCATTGCTGATGTCTTTCCTCCTTGGCATTGTGTTAACACACACCTGAATGCTCCAGACCAGCAAACTGGTAACATTTCGGCTTTTATACTGTAGAGGTGGTCTCACTTGCTGATGATCAATTAATCAAGGACATTTGATTAGCAGCACCTGTCTGCTACTTATCATATTAATTCCTATGGAAGCAGTAAGGGTGTACTTAATTTTTCACGCATACTGTAGTTTCTCCATTTTGGCTTTATTTTTGTTAAAAAATCATGACACAGTGTAATATGACGTGTTGACGTGTTGTTGTTCATCTATTTACCTAATTGTTAGACCTGCTAAGGAACAGATGATTGTTATTATGTCCTGATATATAAAACCATGGAATTCAAAGAGGGTGTACTTTCTTTTTCACATGACTGTATTTAATATATATAAACTGTATTTTATATATATATATATATATATATATATATATATATATATATATATATATATATATATATATACATGTAGAGGTATCAGTACCGTGTTAGCCGAGCTTCAATAATCAAAAAATAAATAGATGATACCGTTCTGTGGCTAACGAAAATGCTTTTATTTGTGCAAGCTTTCGAGATACACTGATCTCTTCTTCCGGCAATGTTACAATGAATGAAGCAAGGGTATACTTAAAAACAGTGTCTCTTGGAATGTTATCTGTGCTGGTCCAAGAGACACTGTTTTTAAGTATACCCTTGCTTCATTCATTGTAACATCGCCGGAAGAAGAGATCAGTGTATCTCGAAAGCTCGCACAAATAAAAGCATTTCGTTAGCCACAGAACGGTATCATCTATTTATTTTTTGATTTTATATATATATATATATATATATATATATATATATAATTTTGCAAACAAATATAATTACTAATGTAAAGATACCAATTCTGACAAATTTAAACCGACAGAATTTGACAATATATGATGCAACATACTGTAAAGATTATTTATGGGTGTTTAAACCTGCTTTATCCAATTGGTGAGTGATTTAGCTGCTTTTCTAATGGCAAGTGCATGTCTCTTCCTGATACAAAAGTTTCTAAATACTATATTTTCTTCTCGTAAAACAGCAGGTTACACCATTTGTGCTGTATTTTTTTATTGTTTAAGTGATTTAAGAAATCTCTACTTCCACTTTCAATGCCGTTTCATTTAGGAAATAAATGTGTTTGTAATAGTAAGTGTTCTGTAGGTTACAATTAAGTCTAAAGGTTACCATGGCAACTTATCCCATTTCTCCCATTTGATCCTAGTAAAATTTGAGGGTGGGATTGTTAAGGGGTATTACATAGCATGAATATTGGACCAGCTGCACAGCTGATCCCAATGGGGTTGATGGGGAAGGGTGAGTTGGATAAGTTAAAGGTATGCCAGATAGGCTTCCTTGAAAAAATTGGTTTTCAGGGAGTTTTTATATGTCTGAAAGCTGGGAGGGAGTCTAATGGTATGTGATAGGCAATTCTAGAGAGAGGTGGCAACAAAAAAGAAGTCTTGTAGATGGGAGTGAGAGGAGAAGACAGGTCTTGAGAAAAGGCGGATGTCATGGACAGAACATAGTGGGCATTTAAGGATATATTTGGCGATGAAGGCAGAGATGTAAAGGTGGTACAGCATTGTGGATAGCTTTATAATTCAGAACTAAGATTGTACATTTGATTCTAAAGTATAGGGGAAGCCAGTGAAGTGATATGCGTATTGGAGCAGCCAAAGTGAATGAGGTACAGTAGATGAGTTTGGCAGAAGCCTTTTTGAGTGGATTGGAAATGGGATAGATAGACAAGGGGAATGCTAATTAGTTTGCAGAAGTAAAAGCGGAACAAGATGAGAGAATTAGGATTTTAGTTGCATTATGAGTTAAAAAAGCATGTATATTTGCAATACAAATGTAGTGTTGTGTACAGTATGTCTGATCTCCCAATGTTTTGTTAGCTGCTCGCAGGTTGGAAAAATTTGAGTTTTAGCATTGTTGTCCCATTCTGTATATTTAAATTTAACCCACAATTTATTCCCCTCAAAACTTCAGATAACTTCAAAGTATTTTTTAAATTTGATTTTTTTTGTTAGATTACAGTAAATTACAGTTTAGAGATAATGCACAAAGACTTTGTAAAAATACAAGAACACAATAAAGGAGAACAAGTACCCTACTAAATGCACTCACTGTGTTGTTGGTTGAAATGATTATTGTGAATAAAACCTTTTATTAAATAATAAAAATAGTAGAAACAAATGGATCAGGTAACATAATCCATGACCTATCCCTATAAACCACTACCTCTCAAAGCTCCTATTAGTATAAGCAACACACTAGCGGAAAAGTAGCATATCATATTTCATATTGAACACTTTTTTAGTCTCATCAAGGATACTGTCCATATAGCAGAATCGCTCACAGTCCAATATACAGTTGCCCTATTTAGATTTGTACAGACAATATGAGCTATATTAGATATAGGAAAAAAATAAAAAGGATTCCTGACGAAGCAAAAAATACTTTTCGAAAAGCGTAGAGTTGTACATCCCAGTCCAGAGGATACGTGACTGACGTCACTACTTGTGACGTCAGCTGATGCATCTGCTAGCGCTACTGAGGATCGGAGAAGAGAGGATCTCCACCAGCTGCTGTATGCGCAAACACCAGTTGATGAGAGTAGCGCTGACCTGACATTCATGTGAGGCAACCGGTATCCACAAGGGTGTACTTCGTACCACGTACCTTGTTTGGGGGCTAAATGTGAGTGGTCATTTTTTGTGAATGTACCTACTAAACCCTTTACATTAATACTCTACACTTAGTCCATTTTTCTTGTGTGTATACCTTTATTCATACATGTTCACCTTGGAGCTGATACGAGATTCAGACTGATATCAAACAGCAATCAAAACATCCCATCTATGAGAAAAGGGGCGACCCCGGCACAGTGCTTTTTTTTCCCTGTGAAAGTGTGAGTGTTCACTTTTTAGGTATCACAGTCACTTTTTTTTTTTTTTTTACAATATTGCACTATGTATTTTTTTCTTTATATTTTTTCCTATATCTAATGGTTCTTGAGCTCCCCGCCTTTGTCTACAAACTGCATCTTTAAGAATCCACCAGGAGGGTTCAACGTGGTTTGAAGCAGACAAAAAAACAGCTAAACAGTATCACTGATTTTTATTCACAGTTTATTCACCTGTTTTATTCAATTGTAATTATCCCTTAATTACACTTATATAATCAATTACGCACCATATTGTGTATATATATATATATATATATATATATATATATATATATATATATATATATATAAAACAGAAAAAAAGAAGAAAAAGCGCCTGATCTTCGTGTATTAACGTAAATAAAATTTAATAAAACATGGACATCACGATGCAAAACTCACAAGATTCCAAATATAAAAAGCATTGTATGAGTAATACTCATGCTTCGACCCGTCGTGTGTTGCCGCCACGGCTCCTCTGCTACACTGGGTATGCTCCGAAATGACGTCACACCTCTCTAGATGGTGTTACACCTTGGAGGTTCCTCCGGCAACTCCCGTCTCTTGGATGTAAGTTCCCTTTGTGGTATAAAGTCTTAAAATACAGAGGAACAGGGTCTGGCTTCACTCTCACAACTGGCACTAATTTTGAGCACTTGTAAAATGACAGTAGTAACACGTCCCTACGCGTTTCTTCAGACTAAGCTGATTTCTTCAGGGGATAGAGGTTGGTAGGATCAGGGTGGTTTAAATATATCCACTGACTAATCCATGAATACTTCTTATAATTAATTAATTTTATACACATAATAATCAATTGAATTGTGCAAAACTATCAATTAATATATTTCTAGCACATATATTGATGCTAAATCTATGTACATACATATGTATAATATAATAAACTTGATACAAATATTTCTGCACATACAGTACAGTTTTGGATGGTTGTTTACTAATTCATTTTAAGGCTATTAAATGAACTGTTTGAGGATGGCATAGAAAAAATACATTCATATTGAATTAATTCAGGGGGTATGGTTACATCGTAGAATGAAAGAGAGCAGTGTGGTTGTAGATCAATTAATTTAGTTAACCAACTCAATTCATTATCAGGTTTTAACCCATGACAATGTGGGTAATTGTTTTGAACTATAATAAAGATACACTTTTGCCTTAAAAGAACATATTGGTTGATTTAATCCTAATTTAAATAAAACCTTTCAAACACACTACTCTATTATAATCAAAAGTTCATATACATATTTAAATCAACAAAATATAGTTATGTTTATCATTATAATAATTGAGAAAGTGATGATAATAGGTATTTAGACCTTGTGATAGTATAAGGATTATAGGTAGTAACTACAATGAGAAAGAGAAGATAATTAGTATTCAACAATATGTACACATCAGTATGACACCAATTTGAACAGTTATAAATATAATATAAACATGATATATTGGATTACTACTCATTGTAGTTACTACCTATAATCCTTATACTATCACAAGGTCTAAATACCTATTATCATCACTTTCTCAATTATTATAATGATAAACATAACTATATTGTTGGATTTATATATGAATATGAACTTTGATAATAAGAGTGTAGTGTGTTTGAAAGGTTTTGTTTAAATTAGGATTAAATCAACCAATAGGTTCTTTTAATGCAAAAGTGTATCTTTATTATAGTTCAAAACAATTACCCATATTGTCATGGGTTAAACCCTGATAATGAGTTGAGTTAGTTAATTAATTCAATTGATCTACAACCACACTGCTCTCTTTCATTCTATGATGTAACCATACCCCTCCCTTGAATTAATTCAATATGTATATACTATCACAAGGTCTAAATACCTATTATCATCACTTTCTCAATCATTATAATGATAAATAAAACTATATTGTTGGATTTTGCATATGTATATGAACTTTGATTATAAGAGAGCAGCGTGTTTGAAAGGTTTTGTTTAAATTTGGATTAAATTAACCAATATGTTCTTTTAAGGCAAAAGTGTATTTTTATTATAGTTCAAAACAAATACCCATATTGTCATGGGTTAAACCCTGATAGTGAATTGAGTTGGTTAACTAAATTAATTGATCTACAACCACACTGCTCTCTTTCATTCTATGATGTAACCATACCCCTCCCTTGAATTAATTCAATATGTATGTAATTTTTCTATGCCATCCTCAAACAGTTCATTTAATAGCCTTAAAATGAATTAGTAAACAACCATCCAAAACTGTATGTGCATAAATATTTGTTTCAAGTTTATTATATTATACGTATGTATGTACATATATTTAGCGCCAATATATGTGCTAGAAATATATTAATTGATAGTATTGCACAATTCAAATTATTATTATGTGTATAAAATTAATTAATTATAAGAAGTCTTCATGGATTGGTCAGTGGATATATTTAAACCACCCAGATCCTACCAACCTCTATCCCCTGAAGAAATCATCTTAGCCTGAAGAAACGCGAAGGGACGTGTTACTACTGTCATTTTAAAGTGCTCAGAATTAGTGCCAGTTGTTAGAGTGAAGCCAGACCCTGTTCCTGTGTATTTTAAGACTTTATACCACAAAGGGAACTTACATCCAAGAGACGGAAGTTGCCGGAGGAACCTCCAAGGTGTAACACCATCTAGAGAGGCGTGACGTCAGTCCGGAGCATACCCAGTGTAGCAGAGGCGCCGTGGCGGCAACACACGATGGGTCAGAGCATGAGTATTACTCATATAGTGCTTTTTATATTTAGAATCTTGTGAGTTTTGAATCGTGATGTCCATGTTTTATAAAATTTTATTTACGTTAATACACGAAGATCGGGCGCTTTTTCTTCTTTTTTTCTGTTAGGTCTGTCAAGGGAGGTTGTTGTGCCCAAGAAGAAGGCTGCCAGTATCTTGACAAATCATTGTCAGACTTTTCCAGATCACATCATTGGTTTGGTATCTGATTGTTTCATATGGACATTTTTTCAATCACTTGATTTTTAACCATTTATTGTGTTTTTTATATAATTTTTATTCATACATTTTTTATTTTGGTATATGCATTGTAATACATTACAGTATATATTGATCTAGTGCACGTTAGACTTGTCAGTATTTAACATCATATTGTGGTTATTCTTTAACACACTAGAGGTGTTTCATATATAATCAACATCCAATTATGCACCATACTAGTCATTACATCCAGATATACTAGGTGCAGTCGTTTCTTTTTCCCGTAAATGTATATATGTGTGTGTGTGTATGTGTGTGTATATGTGTACATGTATATGTGTGTATATGTATATGTGTATATATATATATATATATATATATATATATATATACTGAGTTAACTTATGGTGAGTAAAAAAAAGTGACAAAAACCCTCCACAGCAAAGCAAATACAGTATGCAAATGTAAATACAACTGTATGCTCCTCTGCATGTCTTAGGCAGGTCTGCAACCCTGCCTCTCACCATTATCACCCAGCACACAGCACTTCCACTGCAGCAAGGGATGAGACCCATAAAGGTCGAAACAGCTGTCTGTGGGTGGGTTTTCTGGTATGCACCTTAACCCTGGCAGTGCTCAAAGCTGTGACCATGCAGCAAGCTTAAGCCTATAAGGAACAATGTTAAAAATGTTTTTTGAAGCAAAAAAATGGCACTGTGTGCTCATTTGCATGTCATTCCCCAGAATCCCTTGCTGCAGTGGAAGTGCTGTGTGCTGGGTGATAATGGTGAAAGGCGGGGTTGCAGACCTGCCTAAGACATGCAGATGAGCATACAGTTGTATTTACATTTGCATATATATATATATATATATATATATATATATATATATATATATATATATATATGAGAAGAATTCAGTAGCGCCACTTGGGAAACAAAAAATATGAAATAATATGAATTAAACCATGCAAATGCTGTGTATAATATTGAACAAAATATCAATTTAGCAATACAAAAAACAAAATGTGAAAAAATGTTACAAATATGTGAAAAAATATATAAAAAATATAAAAAATATATATAAAAAAAACCGTGCAGATATATATTGATAAAAATAAAACAGGGAAGAAAAGGGACAAAAAATGGAAGAAAGTCCAACTCTTAGTACAAGTCCAGTAGAAATTCAATGGCGATTGGAAATGCTGCTCAGGGATCCACGGCTGCTCTCAGAAGGAATAACCAATTCCAACAGGAAGACTATAGAAAGAGAAGAACAGAGAGCGCACGTCCCATAGTGTAAAACAGTACATTTAATCAATAAAAAAGAGGACAAGGGGATTAAGAACACTCACAAAGGTACAAGATAAAAAGGCAATTTGTGATATATAATCACCACCAACAAGGCCACACCGTCCTGGAACACAGCAGATGGTAAATTGTCCCTCCGGTTCACATCCAGCAGTGGTCGGGCGCTTTGAAACAATGTGTCTCGGCGTCAGTGCAATTTAGAGATTTTTCAGCCTCAGATCAGCTCCATGCACTCTCCGGCCGTAAAGCGCGCACTGCGTGATGACGTAGTGCCGTGGTAACGTGCCCTGACGCGTTTCGTCATGACAGTGACTTTCTCAAAGGGAATGACAACTAGGGGGAGGGCTCGGTATTTAAGGGCTCATCTAATCAAAGAGGAGTGGCACCGGAGCAGCCAGAGGCCAATCGTCAGTGCCCAAACATTGAACCACGGCACTGGCGATGGGCCAATGAGAACCACCGTGTCAGACCTGCCAGTATAATCACTGATACACATAAATGTATATAAACAAAGCGACTACAAATATAATTAAATATAATGTCTCATAGTACCATATTAAAACCACATAACAAGGGAAGTGGATGTGGGTAATTAATAAACCACATACATTCACAAAAGGAATTCTATGAATTAAAAACATATTAAAAAAATATATATGATAAACAATGATAAGAACTCACAGCAATAAAACATCATGATTCATGTATAAGCGCTGACATCAGCAGATGGACTCCTGTTCAACATGTCACATATATGATTAAAGCATAAGCAAGAGGAGACCATCATATGACAACAATTCTTTATATATAGACCAATAAAATAGCATCTATGTATATACAATGATATATTAGTATAAGTCCCAAGTCTCTCATTGATACACTAAAGAAATAATAAGAATAAAAACAAAAAACAAAAAGCCATCTAGAATAAACTCCATTAATATAAATGAACTATACCAAAATAATATTATTATGTATATAGACGGATGTAAACCAGAATGGAAAATTAAAAAATTAAATAATAAATAATAATTAATCAAATTCTAAATATAAGGACCAATTATCTAATAATTTAAACCTAACTAGACTAAGGAAAAAGTATATATATTGTTTGGATGTTGATTGGAGATGGGAATGGAACGGGTGAGGGAGGGGGGGGGAAAGTGGCGCTACTGAATTCTTCTTTTGTATACTCCTTAACCAAACAGTAGCTGCCTTGTAAGTTGACACAGGTATTATCTATCTCTTTGTTACAAAGCCATCATCATGATGCAAACAGCTAAGGAAAGGCAGAATAGGAGAAATGGTTTAATCTCCTCCCCTATGGTTTTTGAAAATGATATACCTATTGATACAGGAATAGATATTAAGGAACACTTTTTCAAACTAGAAAAACTTATGAAGGATGAGATGCGGCATTGGTGGGATGCCTACTCACTCAATGATTATATGGATAGGAAAATCATCCCACGAGGCCTTAGGATCAGTAAGAGTCCGACATTTGAGACAGATGCAGAATTCACCACCAGTTGGAACAATACTCTGGACACTTGTTCCTTCTTGTTGATGAAACTTCTGATCCAATATAGAGACACTAAAGTTAAAGAATTGGAAATTGAAATAGATTCTATTCAGGTATTACTGGCACCATACTCAGAAGATAAAGAGTTTAGAGATTTGGATGAATTAACTATTAAACGAGTCAAATCTTTTGAACAGGAGGTTGTGGCTAGGAAGGAAAATGAACTGAGCCGTGACAAAGATGACTATGCCACTAACAAAGTCAGAGTGAGGAAGAGATCGCATAGCTTTAATGGGAAGGGTAAATTCCATTCTCATCCTCAGGTGCGGGCTAGCGACCAATACCAAATGAAATCAGGGGAAGCCGGTGGATCTAGTCATGGTGGCCTGATGCATCGCCCGGTTCATCCAACCTTCACCAAGGGTTCAGGTACTGCACGGGCCCCAGAGAAAAGATTCACTGTGCTAGAAGTCGAACCGCTTCCTGAGGATAGAGATAGGGACACCGTCCCAATTAACACTAATGGGGGTGCTAGACTTAAAACACAAAAGGACCAACAAAAACCAGTACATTTTTTAGATGTAACTCCACTGTTGGAGAAGTCATTGAGAGACAAGGAAAAGGAGAAACACTATCCCCTTTGGCGGGGGACTCCAAACCACACAGTCCTATTAGGAAAAAGAGGGGCAGAGGAGTTAGAGGGGGCAGAGTCGCCCAGAGAAAAAAGGAGGTCAGAGGATTGTTAACTCCTCCAGAGAGTAGTGGAATATTCAATCTGTCTAACTTTCAGCTATCCATATACCAATCACTACTCCTGGAGAAGGGACTCTCCTTTGCACCAAACACAGGGCCCAGTGCCTTCCAACTATTTGTAGACTTAAATAGCTTTATTAGAAAGATTACTCTGAAACGTTATTTTAATATACAGGAGAAAAATAGAGTACAAGCCAACTCCACATTTGTGACAAGTACATAGGAAGATATCTGTACAGAGACCCTTGTGGACCTGCTGATGGAGTTAGAGACATTGACGGGATCATGTAGCAATTCTATTGACAATTTCAACTTTACTTTACACCCTACTTTACACCCACTGTATATATATATATATATGGAACAAACAGAAGGGAAAAAAGCTGCGCCTCTAAGGAACATATACACTATGTATGTCTACGTAGGAATTGTCTAGTGTAAAACCTAAATAGTCTAAGCAATAATGTAAAGGTTATACCGACCTATAAATATAAGATGGGCCCATAACAAACATACAGCAACAACACATGAAAAAAGCAAATGAAAGGATAAACCAGTCCTCAAATAGTTCCGATGATTAATATGGGTGCTGGTGTGCAGGGTCTCCGGCAGCTCTCAGTGTGGACCACCACGTCCACAAGATATCTTAAAAGGAAAAAAGAGGAGAGAGCGCACGCCCATAGCGTAAAGGAGTAAATTTAATGAGGGGAAGGGGGGAGGGGGTGTAAAAAACGCACTGACAAGAAGTACAATAAAATCAAGCATATATGATAATAATCACCACCATCCGGTCTAACTGCAAGCTCTTGGGGCAGTCCCAGGCTCCGTTGGTGAAGGAGCAGCGTCTCAGCAGGTTTCCAGGACTGATGTAAATCATCCGGTCAATGTGCAGACTTTTGGGGCATTCCCAGGCTCCGTTGGCAAAAGAGCAGCGTACCAGCAGTTTCCCAGGGCTGATGTGCTGTAGATAGTCCAAGACAAAAGTTCCGTATTGGTAGTGCCTGTAGCACTAGCGCTTGGATCAGTCCGCTCCAGCGCTGGGTGTAGACTTCAATGTCAGTGCGTCTGACGTCATGACGCTCCCTGACGCGTTTCGTCAGTCTCGGCTAACTTTTTCAAAGGGATAACGTGAGAGGGGGAGGTCCGGTATTATATACACACCCCAATGATGGTAATTAATGAAAAAAACGCCCCTACTCAGCTGCAGTCGTTTTCCGTGCTACTAAACACTATTAAAAACATAGTTACATAAAATACAGATATTTAACCCTGAAAGGATTGGAGGAGATGATTTAGGGAGGTGGAACTGAGATATACATTCAATAGCTAATCAGATTACTAAATATATATAAACAGATGGCACAAAGTTAAACATATATGGGATATAAAATAATTATCAAAGAACAATTATAAAACAATATAATTCTCTAGGGCTCAGACCCAAATTGAAAACACTAATCCTGTATGTGGATCAGACCCCATCAGTTGTAACCATGGGATACATTGCAATACATAAACATGGTGCAATGATTATACATATCTAGACCCCACCTATAGATAAAGAGGGATGATTCACACACAGGCCAGTGTTAAGTATATTACTTAAATATTGATGATAGAACAGGAGATCATATAACATTATATAAAGTGTAGTGAAAATGCAATGCAATATATACATATGCAACCACAAATAATCAAATAGTAAATATTACACCCTGATGTGTATGTAAAATGAATAATAGTTATTATGGTCCCTTGTGATTGGACTAAAGACAGAATAAAAATAAGGATAGAAAAATAAAAATTGAATATAAAATAAGTAAAAATGAAATTAAAAATATAATTAAAAATACAGATACGAAGATAGATATTAATACAAATGTAAGTATAAATTCAAAAGGAAAATATATATTACTGGAGTCTGTATGCCACAAAAAAGGCAGGGGCCCGGAAAGCTTATCTGCATCTATGTGCTATACTGTGATCAAGTGAGATACGTGTAGTGTGTGGAATATTATATGTGTACTATAAACTATAAACTATATACCTATTTATATCCATTCTATAATGGTAACTCCCAGGCCCTATTTGGCCATACTAAAGTGAATGTCTAATTATGTAAGTATCAATTTTTATATATGTGGAAACTATTATATACAGTGTATATAAGGATAAATACCTTGTGCCGTCTATTAAACCCAGTGACCCAAGTTAAGAATATCTATTTTATAAATCAACATAAATGTGCAATTAAATGTAGTATTAGTGGATAGATCATCCATTTGTCAGACGGGAGGGAGGAGGGGGGGGGGAAGGGGGGGGAGAAGGGGGGGGGGAAGGGGGGGAGGGGAGGGAAAGGAATGGGGGGGAGGACCTCTGGAGGAGATCCAAACAAGGGATGGACTGTGAAGCAGAGGAGGAGAACAGGAAGAGGCATCCAAGGAGTAACTAAACTAGAGTACTAACGTCTAAACATTCGTTTAGTCCCCCAGGATTGAGAGTGCCCAATTGGTGAATCCAATAGGATTCCCGCCTGCAGAGCGTCTAGAACCGGTCGCCTCCTAGAACACAAGGAGAAATGGTTTCTATTCCCATAATTTGCATGGTCTTGGGATTCTGTTGATGAAATAATTTAAAGTGTCGAGGGACACTGTGGTTATTGAGACCCTTAATAACATTTCTCCTATGTTCTAGGAAGCGAGTTCCCAGAGTCCTAGTGGTTCGTCCAACATATTTCAGACTACAACCGCACTGTATAAGATACACAACATAAGTGCTGAGACAGGTGATAGAGCTACTGATGGCATACGTGGTACCCCTCATTGGAGAACAAACATGAGTTTGATTCAAAAGATGCCTGCACGTAATGCATCGACTGCGGCCACAGGGATGGTTACCCAATGGTCCCTTCTGTTTTGCAGTATCACAATTGGAGGTAGACTTAAGCCTAGTGGGAGCTAGTATGCTTTTTATACTTCTCGCTTTCCTATATGTAACAGTAGCTCTATCCGGCAGGATAGGTCCTAGATAAGGATCACACTTTAGAATGGACCAATGATCATTCAAAATGTTATTGTTAAATTTGGATGACTGGTTGTAGGTGGTAATGAATCTTACAGTCGACCTCTCCATCTCTGAATCCATTACTGGGGTGTCATAACCTAAACGTTTTCCTCTCTGTTGTTTATTTTGTTTATTTTTGGATTTCTCAAGTAAAGTTGATCTAGCAATGGAACTCACTTTGCTGAGAGAGTCGGACACCACGACGGGATCATATCCCTTGGAAAGAAACTTCTTCCCAAGTGTGACCGAACAATATGGAAGAACCAGGCGCTTACCTTAAGTGACAGAATTTCAGAAGAGCGTTGAAACCAATTATTGTGGTTATTTGCTAATGGTGCGGAGTCGTTCTTGCAATCCCTTCTGCTTCTACCCCTAATAAAGGGATGATCCAAAGCCCTTATGGAAACGTATAGACAAAACAAAGTAGGGGGAGCGAGGGATAAGTAGATGCACAGATAAGACAAATACAGACAATATTACAGAGTAAACCCTGTACAGGAGGTGAAAGGGACGGTGAAAAATAAAATAAATATATTAAATGATGTATGCTTACACGGCCCTGTGTAAACCTTGTCCCAAGATGGTATCTTTGTGATAGATGGTGACCCTTCCGCAGTTGAGTGCAGGAGGGGTCGTGGTAATGCACAATATAAATGTACAAATATATAAATACTCACACGGCCCATGTGAGTAAAGTCGCAGGGCAGTTGTCTTTAAGGCATACACCTAGGTTCCCCATCAGAGATACTCCCAGGGGTGTTGTATGCGTTCCTGCTGGCGGGCAGGGGGTTCAATGCAGGTCTCAATTATAGTTTCCCCGTTCTGGGCTTCTTCCCCTCCCTGTTACAGAGAGGGGCGTGGGTGAGGCAAAATAATGTACTGGGATCAGCAGTACTCGTTTTAAAACTTCAACGTTTAATGCACATCAATAAAATCTACAATAAATGCACTCACATGGTATTTACATTAAGCTGGTGTGTTCCCGTGGCTGCGGTTTTCACCGGTCCCCAGCCGCTCTCTCCTCCGCGTCCGGAGTTGGAATCGATGACAGTTCCTGGCGCGGCTGTGACTGCAGACTGCTCCCCTCAGCTACGGAAGCCCCAGTGGTCCAAAAGACTTCAACGAATTAGAGCAACGCGTTTCGCCGATTGGGCGGCTTCCTCAGGCTCTTTTGATGACGTAGGCAGGGTCAAATAGACTTATATAGACCCTCGGTTTGCTAATTGGTTAAATAGCGGTAATAATTTGCTGTAATTAGTTGCAATGAATGCCATAAGCTCCATATATATGCTGAGCCCCTTCTGTTGTTCCTTAACACCTTACAGTTAATCCAAATTCTTGCGTACATTATAATTTTGTTTGCAAGTTTATTAGATCCTCTAAGATAATCTTTGCATTTGCATTTATCCTCATTTAAAATTAGTGCTATATCATGTTGACATTATTTATCGCTTAAAATCCATATTTTGCAATCATTTTGGTTACATCAAAGTGTCTAAAGACAACTGTTTTCAGACTAATTTTTATCTGGACACATAGAGACACAAATAATAAACTTGTTGGTAATCATTTTTATCTTGTGTTCCCTTTTGTTAGTGGGTATCTTTGATTTATTATGCTGGCCTCGAGATCTAGGTTAATCTTGATTCACAAAATGTTGCTCTTATCAATTACACAGTTTGTATTATCTACCTTACTTAGTCATGGTCAATTTGGTTTATACATTGAAGTCTAAAATCAACAATTTATCTATAAATACATATAAAACATAGTAGTTTACTCTATGATATTTAAAAAAAAGGTTTTTTAAAATAATATTAAAAACAACACTTTTTATACAAATCACTTTAAAAACATAATTTATTTCTTTATATATATATAAAATATTTCAAAAATAGATACAATGGTATTGGGCCAAACTGAAGTGGACTGGTACACTATGACTTGTGAGGCCTCTTCTGATATTACCCAAGTGTTCCAGCATGTGGACCCTAAGACTTCTTGTGGTCCTGCCCACATACTGGAGCCCACATGGGCACTCAAGGAGATATACCACGAAGGAGGTCCTACAATTTATAAAGTGTTTAGTTTTAAAAACCTCCTTCGTGACTTTGGAACTAAAATTTATCGTCTCTTTCTCCGCCTGCTTGCACGCTTTGCAGTCAAAACATTTAAAAAAAACCTATAGGTTTCGGTAGCCAACATTCTGTCTGGATTTTTTCCTCTTTTCTGAATGCACTAGGTACCAGTTTGTTTTTGATATTGTTAGCTTTCTTAAAAATTATTCTAGGTGACTCCGGTAAGTACTCTCTCAGGACTGTGTCTTTGCCTAAAACGTGCCAGTGTTTCTTTAGGATTTTTTTAATATTCTTGGCTTCCTCGTTAAACTTGGTAATAAATGGCACTATATAGTCCGTGTTCTCTTTCTTTTGTTTTGGTACCAACAGTTCTTCTTTGCTAAGTTTTGACGCTCTGGAAAGAGCATTTTCGATTATATCGGACCTGTAGTGTCTCTCCTCAAATCTAGTTTTCAGAATATCCGCCTGTTCTTTAAATATCCTCGTGTCAGTGCAGTTCCGCCTGATACGTCGGAACTGACCATAAGGAATATGGGCATTGCCCAGAGTGTGTTTGAAAAGAGGGCACTCAGGTGCAATGATATGGAGAGCAAATTAAGTATCAAAGAAGAAGTGAATTCCGCGGATATAATAAAATCAGAATTCGAGAAACTAGACAAATTTATGAAGAAAGAACTACGTATTTTGCTAGACCGCTCCTATCTAGAGGAATATCTCAGGGTCTCAAGAATCCCAAGAGGCCTCAGGGTAAATAAGCCGGCCTCATTTGAACTAACAGAGATTGAGCATGCATGCATGTGGGAAAAAATTCTAGACACATGCAGCATTGACTTGATGAGGCTACTAATATCTCACCATAATATCAATTTAGAAAATTTAGACGCAGAAATTGATACGATAAAAACCACACTAGAACCTCTAATGGGTTGCCCATCCTTTAACACACTGAACAACAAACTATCTGGAGAGTTGGACACCTTAGAGAGGAATATACTCATCAACAAGAATAAGAAATTTACAAGGGATGAGGAGGATTATCGAGAAGGGAAGCAGAGGAAATGGGACAAGTCTATTACGAGGGAACAAAAGAAAAGAGACAGAAGCAGTTCGATGGTAGGGAGGGATAAACACACAACAGTACATCCCCCCAAAAAAAGCCCAATCGTTAACCATAACATTGTAGCCCCTAAAAAACCAGAGGAGAAAGGGGCGGAGAAAGGGTTGGAGACGATAGCACCAAAAACTCATTATCAGAGTAATAAAAACACATATTCAAGTATGAGTAACAAAAGGGGAGATTTCATCAGACCAGAGAGGGACTATAGAAGAGAGCCAGAAAGGAGACACACAGATTATCACTATAGACAAGACTATGATCAACCACATCAGAACAGGGAGTATAGGTACCCTAGGGACACATGGCGGGCCAGACGCGATTATTCACCCAGACAAGAACGGTCCCCTAGACGGGAGCGCTCCCCATGGAGGGAAAGATCGCCGAGGAGATCGAGAGAAGAAAGATCTAGAGAAAGATATGAAGATAGAAAGGGGAGAAGAGAGCAAAGAGAGAGAAGGGAAGAACAGTTCACACATAGAAGTCCCATTTGGGAAAGAACAGACAGGAGCAAGACAGGTGTCTCTTTTTTAGAACAGGCCCCCCAGACACCTGTAGAAATACAGAACAGGTTCTCATGCCTGGACGACCCCGGGGTACCCGGGACATCAGAGGGGAGGGGAAAGAAAAGAGAAAGAGAGGGAAAAGGAGAGGAAGGAAAGGTAGGGAAAAGACCAGCCCACTAACTAGTGTTTTTAACTTAAGTTCCAAGACTTTGGACACTACTCAAACAAGAGTTTTAGCCAAAGGATTGAACTTTGCGCCTTCTAAAGGTCCGAGTGGCTTCGACCTTTTCATCGATGCGCATAAATATTTGCGCCAGCTAACTGTCAAAAGATTTTTTCTAAGTAAAAACAATTTGAATCCGAACAGAGGCCAGCAAATATCAACACTAGATACCATTACAGAAAGTCAACCTGAAAAGGAAACTTTTATACACACAAATTTAAGAAACAAATCTAGCTTCTACCCGAGTCACTGCAAAGGCGAGTACTTAGAGGTCTTCAATAAATTAATTATGGATGACTTCGAGCGACTGGCCAACAAGGGAAGTAGACATCGGGGAAATATGACCCGTGAGGAGAGACAGGCATTAAAAACCCTGACTGACGACACAAGTGTCACAATAAAACCAGCAGATAAGGGAGGGGGAGTAGTCGTAATGGACACTAGTTATTATTACAAAGAGTCACAGCGCATCCTTAGTGATGCAACCACCTACGAGAAGCTAGTGCACGACCCCTCGAATGTATATAAAGAAGAATTAGCATCTATGTTACGTGCAGCAAAGGACTTGGGAATCTTGGGCGAGAAGGAGTTTAGTTACTTGTTGAAAACCGATCCAATTAAACCGGTTTTCTACTTCTTGCCCAAGATTCACAAAAATAGGCAGACACCACCAGGGAGACCTATAATTTCGGGCATAGGATCCCTCACGCAAAATTTCTCTGAATACGTAGATATTTATCTGCAGAAATATGCTACTAACTCAAAATCATATTTAAGAGACACGTTGCAGTTTTTGAGTGTCCTGTCCCCTGTGAAGTGGCAGGAAAACTACATACTAGTTACCTGCGACGTCACATCTCTGTACACCTCAATAAGACATGCAGATGGATATATAGCGGTAGCCTCAGCACTTGAGAATGATCATACGATCCCTCAAGAACAGAAAAGATTTTTACTAGACGAATAAGATGTATCTTAACACATAACCTGTTCTGGTTCGATGGCAAATGTTTTTGCAGAAATGTGGCACCGCAATGGGGACCAGATTTGCTCCGAGCTATGCCAATATCTTCATGTCACACTGGGAGGAGAACAACATCTGGGCTGGCAACCCTTTTGGAGCAAATCTGGTCCTTTGGAAGAGATATATCGACGATGTGCTCATTATCTGGGAGGGAGACAATAAAGATCTTGACCTCTTTTTGAATCACATTAACAGGAATGACGTCAACCTTGTCTTCACATCTGAGAGGAGTACTGGTAGCATCAACTTCCTTGATTTAACTATATATGTAGAAGACAACCTCATAAAAACTAAAACATATTTCAAGGAGGTTGATGCTAGCAGTTTTCTCCTAAACAGCAGTTGCCACCATCAAAAATGGCTAAACAATATTCCTTATGGGCAGTTCCGACGTATCAGGCGGAACTGCACTGACACAAGGATATTTAAAGAACAGGCGGATATTCTGAAAACTAGATTTGAGGAGAGACACTACAGGTCCGATATAATCGAAAATGCTCTTTCCAGAGCGTCAAAACTTAGCAAAGAAGAACTGTTGGTACCAAAACAAAAGAAAGAGAACACGGACTATATAGTGCCATTTATTACCAAGTTTAACGAGGAAGCCAAGAATATTAAAAAAATCCTAAAGAAACACTGGCACGTTTTAGGCAAAGACACAGTCCTGAGAGAGTACTTACCGGAGTCACCTAGAATAATTTTTAAGAAAGCTAACAATATCAAAAACAAACTGGTACCTAGTGCATTCAGAAAAGAGGAAAAACTCCAGACAGAATGTTGGCTACCGAAACCTATAGGTTTTTTTAAATGTTTTGACTGCAAAGCGTGCAAGCAGGCGGAGAAAGAGACGATAAATTTTAGTTCCAAAGTCACGAAGGAGGTTTTTAAAACTAAACACTTTATAAATTGTAGGACCTCCTTCGTGGTATATCTCCTTGAGTGCCCATGTGGGCTCCAGTATGTGGGCAGGACCACAAGAAGTCTTAGGGTCCACATGCTGGAACACTTGGGTAATATCAGAAGAGGCCTCACAAGTCATAGTGTACCAGTCCACTTCAGTTTGGCCCATGGGGGGGACCCATCGGGATTACAATATAGGGGAATAGAATTCGTCACTGAGAACTGGAGAGGCGGAGATAGACTCAGGCGTTTAAGACAGCGAGAAACGTTCTGGATCTATCAGCTGAAGACTTTAACGCCAAACGGCCTAAATGCAGATCTAGACATCCCAGCTTTTTTGTAAGGGAGGCAATAATGATTAGAGACCCATTCAACCCCAACGGATTTAAAAAGGAAAAATGAAAATCACACAGGGTTATAATATTAATACTTGTTTTCTGTTCCCCATCCCCTATCCCTCCCTCCCCCTCTTTTACTCCATCTCCCTCTAATTTTCCTATTTGTTTTGAGAAACACTTCTAATGCTTTGATATGCGTCTACTTACATTTTTAACAACTAATTGTGACCCCATGAGGGATTATACAGTTAACGTTTACCCAACAACTATTAAGACATATGTAGAGCAATTGAATTACAGCTAGAGACGCGAATATCATTGTATCTATTTTTGAAATATTTTATATATATAAAGAAATAAATTATGTTTTTAAAGTGATTTGTATAAAAAGTGTTGTTTTTAATATTATTTTAAAAAACCTTTTTTTTAAATATCATAGAGTAAACTACTATGTTTTATATGTATTTATAGATAAATTGTTGATTTTAGACTTCAATGTATAAACCAAATTGACCATGACTAAGTAAGGTAGATAATACAAACTGTGTAATTGATAAGAGCAACATTTTGTGAATCAAGATTAACCTAGATCTCGAGGTCAGCATAATAAATCAAAGATACCCACTAACAAAAGGGAACACAAGATAAAAATGATTACCAACAAGTTTATTATTTGTGTCTCTATGTGTCCAGATAAAAATTAGTCTGAAAACAGTTGTCTTTAGACACTTTGATGTAACCAAAATGATTGCAAAATATGGATTTTAAGCGATAAATAATGTCAACATGATATAGCACTAATTTTAAATGAGGATAAATGCAAATGCAAAGATTATCTTAGAGGATCTACTAAACTTGCAAACAAAATTATAATGTACGCAAGAATTTGGATTAACTGTAAGGTGTTAAGGAACAACAGAAGGGGCTCAGCATATATATGGAGCTTATGGCATTCATTGCAACTAATTACAGCAAATTATTACCGCTATTTAACCAATTAGCAAACCGAGGGTCTATATAAGTCTATTTGACCCTGCCTACGTCATCAAAAGAGCCTGAGGAAGCCGTCCAATCGGCGAAACGCGTTGCTCTAATTCGTTGAAGTCTTTTGGACCACTGGGGCTTCCGTAGCTGAGGGGAGCAGTCTGCAGTCACAGCCGCGCCAGGAACTGTCATCGATTCCAACTCCGGACGCGGAGGAGAGAGCGGCTGGGGACCGGTGAAAACCGCAGCCACGGGAACACACCAGCTTAATGTAAATACCATGTGAGTACATTTATTGTGGATTTTATTGATGTGCATTAAACGTTGAAGTTTTAAAACGAGCACTGCTGATCCCAGTAGATTATTTTGCCTCACCCACGCCCCTCTATGTAACGGGGAGGGGAAGAAGCCCAGAACGGGGGAACTATAATTGAGACCTGCATTGAACCCCCTGCCCGCCAGCAGGAACGCATACAACACCCCTGGGAGTATCTCTGACGGGGAACCTAGGTGTATGCCTTAAAGACAACTGCCCTGCGACTTTACTCACACTGGGCCGTGTGAGTATTTATATATTTGTACATTTATATTGTGCATTACCACGACCCCTCCTGCACTCAACTGCGGAAGGGTCACCATCTATCACAAAGATACCATCTTGGGACAAGGTTTACACAGGGCCGTGTAAGCATACATCATTTAATATATTTATTTTATTTTTCACCGTCCCTTTCACCTCCTGTACTGGGTTTACTCTGTAATATTGTCTGTATTTGTCTTATCTGTGCATCTACTTATCCCTCGCTCCCCCTACTTTGTTTTGTCCCAAGTGTGACCGACTGGTTTTCAAAGTCAACATCCCTTGTGCAGTTCCTACGAATTCTGTGGAACTGCCCCAAGGGAATATTGTTGAGCCAGTGTTTATGATGGTTGCTGGACGCATGGACGTAGCTATTCACAGACACAGACTTGAAATGTGTGGTGGTAATAATATTCAAGTCTGTGTCTATGCTCAGGGCCAGATCCAGAAAGACAGTGGACAAGTTGTTAATATCAAAAGTAAATTTGAGTCCAAACGAGTTATCGCTGAAGGAGCTCAGGATGTCGTATAGAACCGACTCCTCTCCATCCCAAATTATAATGATGTCATCTATGAAACGGCCATAGTATACGAGACCCGCTCCAAGTGAGGTGTTCTGCCAAACATGGGATTCTTCCCAGTGCCCCATAAAGAGGTTGGCATAACTGGGAGCGAATCTCGTACCCATGGCCGTTCCACAGATTTGCAAGTGAAAATCATTTTCAAATAAAAAATAATTGTGCGTGAGAATGAAGTGGCTACTTTGCAAAATAAATCGCCTGTGTTTAAATCCACTCGCCCGGGGCGAGCAAATGTATAGGTTTGTCGAACACTGTATGTATATATATAAGTATTATATATATATATATATATATATATATATATATAATATATATATATTATAATATATACAATAAAGAAACAAATAGTAGCGCCAACAAGCAAATATATATATCAAATGATAATGATAAAGGTTAAAAAATTAGCCTGAAAGGTAAAAAAAAACTTGAAAATATATATATATAAATCAATAGATACTGAATGCAAACATATGAATACAAAAAATAAAAGTCCAATGTCCAAACCCCACAAAGAGTCCTGACAGGTAGCACCAGAACAATGTACAGAGTCCAGGGGCCCACGGCATCTCTCACATGGAATAACCAGTTCCAAATCAGAATCTATGAGAAAGACAAAACAGAGAGCGCACGCCCCATAGTGTAACACTGTAACATTTAATGTGGGGAAGGGTGGATGGGGGGATTAAAAACACTCACAATACAAAGGTAAAATATAAGCAGTATGTGATATATAATCACCACCAAGGCATGTCCAAACCGCAGCAGAGAGTCCAAAACAGGCTGGAGTAGATCTCACGAACAGCGCAGTCCCTCCGGTTCACTCGGTTCACTCGAAATCATCCAGGTGATTCTGGCATTTGGACTCTGGCCCTCTCACTCCACACACACCTTGTGTAAAGCACTGTTTATACTGTGGGCTCTCCATTCATTTTTATTCACACTGATACACATACACACTCTTTCTTCACTTGCTTTCAGTTACCCTTTGACACCTCCAGCCATAAATCTCATCCACACCGGGGGAAGGACCAGCACAGATAACATTCCAAGAGACACTGTTTTTAAGTAATCCTTGCTTCATTCATTGTAACATTGCCGGAAGAAGAGATCAGTGTATCTCGAAAGCTCGCATAAATAAAAGCATTTCGTTAGCCACAGAACGGTATCATCTATTTATTTTTTGATTATATATATATATATATATATATATATATATAAATATATAGACAAAAAAAGAGAGAGAGCGCACGCCCCATAGCATAATACTGCATAAAATTTATTAAAACAAGGAAGGGGATGGGAAATGGGGGGGGATAGGAATCGCACTCACAGGATGCAAATGGTTAAAAGGCAATTTGTGATTATATCACCACCATCCGGTTCTGGATACTGCAACACGTCTCCGTGGACTCCTTCAGGGCTGCCAGACACGATCACCAGGGACCAGATGTTAAAGGCTCCGTTCGCTGTCTGTATAGAGTCCAAAACTCCAGCTCACACTTCCAATGGCCGCCGATCGTATTCCCGCGCTTGGTGTAGGCTGCTGCGCGTGCGCGGCGTCGTCGTGATGACGTAATCGCGCTCTCAGTACCCTGGACTCTATACAGACAGCGAACGGAGCCTTTAACATCTGGTCCCTGGTGATCGTGTCTGGCAGCCCTGAAGGAGTCCACGGAGACGTGTTGCAGTATCCAGAACCGGATGGTGGTGATATAATCACAAATTGCCTTTTAACCATTTGCATCCTGTGAGTGCGATTCCTATCCCCCCCCATTTCCCATCCCCTTCCTTGTTTTAATAAATTTTATGCAGTATTATGCTATGGGGCGTGCGCTCTCTCTCTTTTTTTGTCTGTAGATATCTGTGGAGTTGGTTTACCCTGTGTGAGAGCAGCCTAAAGACCCCTTTCAACATCAGACATCCTATCATCATGGACTAATTATGGAAGGACTGGTTGGAGTTTTTTGATTTTTGTGTCTTTCTTTTTCTCTTTTTTGAGCACGTTCATGCACTGTTTTGTACACTTTTATTGGTTGTGTTGTATCAATATGCACTAAGGTCACATTAGTGGAATTGAGATATTAACCCTTTCATACATCATTCACTTTACACAACTTTTTATTCATTAACTATAGTCATATTTAATTTATTATATCACTATTATATTTTTATTTTTTGGCGCCACACTTTTTTGTTTTATATATAAATATATATATATATATATATATATATATATATATATTTATATAAATATATATATTATAATAACTGCTACAGTCATTAAGGGGTTAAGCCACCCTGACCCGATACCCAACCTTCAACCATTTATTTGTACAGTGGCTTCATCATGTGTATATATATATAATAACCGCTAATGTCATTAAGGGGTTAGGGGACATTAGTTTTCTCTTTTTCTTATTGTGTATATTTTTCAGCACCCCAGTGTATGGACGGGGAGGAAGATGCGGGTGGCCTTCATCGTGGGGACCAATAAAGCGCAGTTATCACTGCTTAGTGAATCTCACTGCAGCCTTATCAGGCTTAAAGGGTACTTTGCGCTCTTAAAGCCACTTAACGGAGCTTAGTGAATCGGCCCCCATTGAGAGTTACCTCTCGTTTTCAAGAATGTCCTGGGCACAGAGTTAAGACAAATAATACATGTTTATAAATACAGTGTCATAAATGAGAAGGGTATATATTATATACAAGACATTGCATGCACTGTTAAAGATAATATATATTATGGGCGTATGAAACAGTTACAGACCAGATTAAAATGTGTGACAACCTTAGATTTGAAAGAACTTAAACAAGTGGTGGATGTAAGAGTCACTGGTAGGTTGTTCCAGTTTTGGGGTGCACGGTAAGAGAAGGAGGAGCGGCCGGATACTTTGTTGAGCCTTGGGACCATGAACAGTCTTTTGGAGTCTGATCTCAGGTGATAGGTGCTGCATGTGGTAGGGGTGAGGAGCTTGTTCAGGTAGCTGGGTAGCTTGCCCATAAAGAATTTGAAGGCAAGACAGGAAAGGTGAACTTTGCACCTAGACTCGAGTGATGACCAATCTAGTTCTTTGAGCATTTCACAGTGATGTGTGTTATAGTTGCATTGGAAAACAAAACGACAAATTGAGTTGTAGAGGGTGTTAAGTTTGCTAAGGTGGGTTTGAGGTGCCGAGCCATATACTATGTCTCCATGGTCAATAATTGGCATTAGCATCTGCTGTGCGATACGTTTTCTGACCAGGAGACTTAGGGAGGATTTGTTCCTGTAAAGTACCCCTAGTTTGGCATAGGTCTTGGTTGTCAGGGTATCAATGTGCATCCCGAATATTAAGTGGGAGTCAAACCATATGCCCAGGTATTTAAAACTAGTAACAGGAGTTAGGGTGGTGTTGGTGTTGGTTCTAATCTGGAGCTCAGTCGCTGGAAGCTTTAAAAATTTAGTCTTGGTCCCAAATACCATTGTTACAGTCTTGTCAGTGTTTAACAACAGTTTGTTTTGGGAAATCCAGTTTTCGAGTCTGAGAAAGTCAAACTGAAGTATGTGTTGAAGGTCAGAGAGGCTATGGTTGTGTGCATATACAGTAGGATTGTGTCATCTGCATACATGTGTATTGAGACTTCCTGACAAGCTGTGGGAAGATCATTGATGAACACTGAGAAGAGTAGGGGGCCCAGAACAGAGCCTTGCGGGACGCCACAGGTGATGTCCAGGGGGTTAGAGTTAGAGCCAGAGATGGACACATGTTGGGATCTACCTGATAGGTAGGACTGAAACAAATTTAAAGCATGCTTCCCTATTCCAGAGCTCTGAAGTTTGTTAAGCAGGATAGCATGATCAACAGTATCAAAATCCTTTGCAAAATCTAGGAATACTGCAAAAGTGAGTTGACCCTGATCCATTCCACACTGGATTTCATTGCAAACTTTTAGCAGGGTAGTTACGGTAGAGTGTTTGGGGCAAAAGCCAGATTGGAATTGGCTAGGGAAATTTGTCTTGTTATAGTAATCACTTAATTGGGAGTGGACACATTTTTACATGACTTTGGATAGGATTGGCCTGTAGTTTGAGACAGTGTTTTTGTCCCCACTTTTGAAGATTGGGACAACTCTGGCAGCTTTCCAGGTCTTAGGGATATGGCCTGCAGACAGGATAGAGTTGACTATGGAAGAAATTGGTTTAGCAATGGCTGGGGCACCAAGTCTTAGGAACCTAGATTGTAGTAAGTCAGGTCCACATTGGCTACTTAGTTTTAATTTTAGAAGCGCTTGTGTAATCTCCTTTGCGGATACTGGGCCAAATTGAAAAGTGTGGGCAGTGTTGGGAGGGGGTGGGGCTTTAGGGGTACTTCCAGGATTAGATTCAGGCTTGTTGTTTGGGTTGCGTTTCGCTAATAAGTTAGTAGCACACCCCACAAAGTAATCATTGAATGCATTTGCAATGTCGGTGGGGTTTGTCAGAGTAATATCACCCTTAGTGATATTACTTGGCTGTTGGTGGTTAGAAGGCTGGAATATGTTGTTGATAACCTTCCAGAAGTTGGCTGGGTTTGATGTGTTCTGGAGGAGATTGTCAGAGTAATATTGTGCTTTTGCATGCCTTGTTTGCCTTGTGCACATGTTCCGCGTGCATCTGTAGTGATTGAGATCCTTGGTAGTGCCAGTTACTTTGTGGCTTTTCCACAAGGCATCCCTGAACTGGTAGAGTGCTATAAGGTCAGTTGTGACCCATGGAAGGTGGGTCCCCCGTAAACTTTTTCTGCGTAGTGGAGCATTGGTATCACAGAGTTTTAAGAACTCGGATTGGAAATAGTCGAGTGCAGAATCAGGGTCAGGAATTAAATCGATTCAGTGCCAAGGGCAGTTGGTAAGGTCAGCCAGAGACTGTTGTGGGTTAAAGTTTCTAAATGTTCTAGTGAGGAGAACTTTAGGGCTTGATTGGGGCGGTTTAATTTTCCTTACACAGTACACTATTGCATGGTCACTGAAAATGTCAGGAAGGATGCCAGAGGATTGGATTCGGCTGGGATTTGAGGAGAGAATCCAGTCAAGCAAGGAATGTTTGTGCGATTTCAGGTTTGTCCGTGTGGGTTGGGAAATGAGTCGCGATAGGTTAAGCGATTTAATTTGTGTGTGGATTTTGTGGTTTTTAATGTCAAGCCAATTGAAGTAGCTCACTCTTTTCATTCAGAGAGGAAATGGAGCCAAGAAACTGGGTGATATCAGTCAGAGATTGTAGAGGGGCTTTAGGGGGGCGGTAGATGCCAGCAAGCAAGATGGGCTTAGAAAAGGGGAGGCAAATTCTGCCAACTAGGATTTCAAAAGAGGTTGGCCTTGGGGGCAGTGTAACAGTGTAAATTGTAATGTGTCTGCAATATAAAATAACACACCTCCTCCTCTCTTTGTCCTATCCCTCCTAGAAATGGTGTATCCCTGAATGGCAATATGTGCATCAGGGGTTTTAGGGGTTAGCCTTGTTTCTGTAAGAACGATGGCTTTTGGTTTATGCATAAGGCACCATGCCCTTAGTTCATCCAGTTTGGGCAGCAGACTCCGGATATTTATATGAGCGACAGATAGCCCTTTTTGGAATTTGAAGGGGGTATTCTCAGGGGTATGGGACAGAGTTGAAGTGGGAGGGCCTGGGTTAGATTCAATAACACCTGCTAAAGAGAGAAATAGTATGAGTAGAGTGAAGAGAAATTCGGACACAGCAACTGGAGATAGCGGCTGGTTTATGCTGATAAAAAGTTCTTTAACCCTTTGAGAAAGCACCCTGAGAGGCGGGAAACGCGTCAGGAGATACTCTGTGCTTTTTTACATTGGCTTACATGCCTTAATAAAGAACGTTTTATTAGCATAAACCAGCCTCTATCTCCAGTTGCTGTGCCCGAATTTCTCTTCACTCTACAATTTGGTTACTCCATTTGGTGCACACTTATGGACGGCATACACCAATATCCCAAAGTCTTGTGAGACTTGAATCTGCGTTCGGCCACTGTTCCGGTGCTAGCAGGGAGTGATTTGTGGCAGTCCCGGTGGAAGAATGCAGGCTACCAGAGACCAGTGATCGACGGGTCGCGGCGTGATGACGTCATAGCGTCGCCACTTGCCGGAGAGTTACTACGTGGATGAGGAGGTCGTCTGGTCCCCCCCCCCCCCCCCCGGGTCAACTCTCTGCTTCTACAACGGATCGACAGTAGTCCGAGGTCGGCAGCGCTGTCTGGAGCCCCCCGGGTATATTCCCTGCTTCCACACGGATCGAAGGTGCCATCCAGGGCATCACACCCTCAGCTAAGTGCCTTACCCCTATTCTTATTCTCCGCTTCTTTAATCACCTGTTTTGTTGCCTCTGTTATACACCGTGTATTGGGCATGACACATTAGCCATTCTTGGTGCCACTGCCAGACACGGAGAGGTTCAACAGGTGACATTACTGAGGGGGAGACACACGCTGATTTGTGGGTTACATCACAGATGGACTACAATTATTGTGGCCCTATACACCTTTATCAATTCATTTTGCCATCCTGTGACTTTACCCCAAGGTCCTCTATACCACATCCGCTGTTATTGTCATTTGAGCAAACAGAGGGCAGCTCCTCTGCCCGTTCTAATAGTATGAGTAGAAATTTGAGTAGTTGTTTGCAAGTTGATACTTTATGATGTTTGCCATTTGAGTGTGCGGTGGTTGGTGTGCTGGTTTTTAGGGTTCTCCATCAACAATCAGTAGATAGTGCAAGGCTTTTGAGTAATCCAGGGTGTATGGTGATGTTGGGTGTTGGCCAGGAGTGAGGCGTTTGTAGATGATAGAGAGAATAACATTTCAATGAGGCCAGGAGAAAGAACACACACACACACACACATACATATATATATATATATATATATATATATATATATATATATATATATATATATATATATATATATAAGACACACAGATGAAAAGAACATAGACAATCCCCTTAGTAGCACTCTAAATTACACCTAAACTAATCTATAAGATAAAGATGGTTAAAAAGAAACAGATGCTCCACCAATTCAGAAAAAATGAACAAGATTTTATTAATTAAACAACAAGACACACTAACTTAAAAACATAAAAATACTAAAGACAGCCTATGAAAATATATATGTATCAAAAATATAAAGAGAGGACTACTAATCAAACACTTTCAGTATTACAAAGAGAAAAAAGAAAAACTAAAATGTGTCTAAATAAAGTTTAAATAATGACAACAAAGTAGTTTAGTCTAACATAATAGGCAATACAAAATATATTCCCACTGACATATGCATGAAAGAATAATAAATCATTGCGTTGGAAAAAGTATATAGTCAATGACCCAGTATATAGCCAGGAAAAATTAGTATGTATACCAAAAACAGAGGGGGAAAAAAGAAATAAAGCAACCAGGGAAAAATAATATAACAATAATAATAGTTATACCCTGAACAGCATTTCCCCAAAATGAAATCAATGAGAACTGATGCAGCAAATAAAGAAAAATATGACTAATAAGGACATATTAGCAAACAGAGTCATACATATTGAAAACACCACAAAGTGCACTGCACTGCAAGGACAGGTAATGCCCAAACAGTAAGAGGAGGGTAATACTCAGCTGCAGCTAGATTGTGTAGAGTTTGTGTCCATATTGATTGTACAGGATATGTTTCCAAAGTCTGCTTATAACAGGAACAAAAAATAAAGTCCAAAATGCTGCATCAGATCCATCATAAGTCCCTCAAAATAGAAGATTTACATAAAGGCTGTAGTAAAGTAAACACTCAACATGTTTCACCCTGAGTGGGCTTCTTCCTGGAGTGGTAAAATTTAAAGTGAAGGCGTGCAGTGTTTTATAGATGGTAAAGTGATTAGTTCCAGCTTTGTTCTTATTTTACTGTCCAATTAAAGCTACCTGCTAAATTGTGCTGCATCACACACACCAGTGCAAGCAATAGTGTAATCATTTCAGGCAAAGCTTCAAATTAAGCCCATATATTTGCACTGGTATGTATGAAAATAACAACTTCACAGCACAAAAAGTGACAGCTTGCAAGTATATAGATAGCTATGGTTTTGTAACAAACATCTCTCCCCAAAAAGACCGTGGTGCAGCTACAGACATAAAAATCAGCAGCACCGTTTTTCTTTTGCATCTCTAGAAATGCAAACAGCATCATTTTGCACAAAATCAGGAATAAAATGCAGCATGAAGTAGTTTAAAGTATATTAATACAACTTTAAAAATCTAGTTTTATCCAGTTACTACTTGTCATCATTTTAATTATACCAATAATACTAAACTAACAATATTATTCTCTGACATAGTCTGAAAACATAGACACACTTTAGCAATCGAAGCATAAATACAGAAACCAAAAAAATCTGTGTAGATGGTATTTCCATCAATACTATGGTTCTGAAGCAAGGATTATGCTGAAGCAGACGTCATGGGTGATGTATTGAATGACGTCACTAGCAGATCATATCAGAGACTGGTGCAATGGAAGGTATCAATTCATTTACCAAAGCATTTTATAGTCCAAGCAAAAATACAGAAACCAAGGAATCTGTATAGGAGATGTTTCCATAGATGCTGTGATTCTGACGCAAGGGTTATGCTGAAGCAGACGTCATAGGTAATGTATTAGATGACGTCACTAGCAGATCATATCAAGGACTGGTGCAGTTGGATGGAATCAATTCATTTGCCAATGCACTGACAAAGCAAAGACATATATGTTAATAACATAAAACAATAGTATATTTAGAGTTAGTATTGAGAACATGAGAAAATTAATGAGGAGAATTGTATATTTATAAAAGAGTAGAAGATGACATTATATCAGAAAATAATTATGAAATTTTGTTAAAAAAGTTAAATAGTAAAACAGAGAGGAACGAAATAATACATATTTATGCAAAATTAATTTAAAAAGAAAGGGGGCCACGCGTCTTCACAAGGTAATGAAGTTAAATTGGAACACAATATTGCATATATGTACAGATGTCAATTATAAACTATAAAAACATAGCAAACCCTAAAGAATCATTTAGTCCCATGGGCTGCATGGTATTGAGAAGAACTATCCAGCGACACTCCTTTTTAAGGAGAGCTTTCTCCAAATCCCCACCCCTTATGCCTAGGGCCACTTTATCAAAGGCAAATGCTTTTAGACACGTACTGTCTGAAGCATGATGTTGAAGGAAATGTCTAGCTACAGATGTAATTTTTTTGAATGAATCCAAATCCCGTTGTGCCGTTTTGATATTTCTTGTGTGTTCTAAGACCCTAAAGCGGACTTCTCGTGTAGTCATGCCAATATATTTAAGGTCACAGGGACAAGTTAAACAGTATATCACCCCCTTGGTCTTACAGTTAAGGGTGTACCCAATATTATATTCTTTAGTGTGTTTACTGTTCAAAAATTTGTCCGTCTGTACCATATACCTACAGGCAGAGCAGCTGTTGCATTTAGAGAAACCCTTTTTCCTGAGAGACAAGAATGTTTCGCTTGTATGGGGAACATAATGACTATGTACAAGTCGGTCTTTGAGGTTAGGTGACCGTCGACTTGTCATGTTGACCTTGTCACCTACCGCTTCCCTTAGTTCTCCGTCTGTACATAGGACAGGCCAGTGTTTTTGTAAAATACACTGGAGATCTTTCCACCTGTCATTATATGTACCAATAAAACGTGTTTTGGTGTCTTGTGTCCTCATTTTCGGATGTAATAATGTAATGCGTTTGCTACTTGCACTGTGCTGATACCCAGCATGAATATATTTATTGCTGTAGCCTCTAGATCTAAATCTTTGACGCATCTGAGCAGCTCTAGATTCGAAACAAACCTCGGTTGAGCAATTACGCTTTAATCTCAAAAATTCACTGCGGGGGATGCCCCGAATCTGGTGCTGCTGATGAAAACTTGAGGCATGCAAGATTGAATTTGTGGAGGTAGATTTTCTGAAAATATCAGTACCAATACTGCCAACCTCATCAATGAAGATCCTGAGATCCAGAAAGTCCACTGATTCAGTGCTTGATTTGTAAGTAAGTTTAATATTGAGTTTGTTGTGGTTGAGCACATCCACGAAACTCCTAAGCTCTGTAGCAGAACCTTGCCAGAGAATAAGAATATCATCAATGTATCTCAACCACAACAAAACATGCATGGTAAGATGAAGATTTTCCTCACAAAAAACCACCTCCCTCTCCCACCAACCCAGAAATAAGTTTGCATATGATGGGGCACATGTTGCCCCCATCGCCGTCCCTCTAATCTGTAAATAAAATCTACTCTTAAACACAAAATAATTGTGATATAGTATAAATGAAAGAAGCTGTAAGAGAAGATTAGTGAGATTTGGACTGAAAGAGGATGTTTTCAAAAAAAATTCCACAGCGCATAAGCCATCTTTGTGGTTTATGGAGGTGTATAAAGCCTCCACATCACACGTGACAAGAATAGTATTGGCATCAGCCATGATGCCATCCAATCGTGAAAGGACATCCATAGTGTCACGTAAATATGATGGTAAAGCTTCCACGGATGGGCGTAAGAAAGGGTCCAGGAATTGGCTGATGGGCTCACACAGGCTGCCAATACCCGCCACAATTGGTCTCCCAGGGGGATTGGTCATGCTCTTGTGTATCTTGGGTAACAAATACAGGGTTGCCATAATAGGATGTTTGGTAATTAGGCTCTCTCTATTTTTGCTTGTTATAGTACCCATTGTGCAGGCTTCACTGAGAATAATTTCAAGCTCTTTTTTGAACTTGTCAGTGGGATCAGCACTAAGTTCTGTATAGCAGTTTCGATCTCGCAGTTGTTTAAAGGCTTCCCGCTCATACTGGGATTTAGGCCACACCACCACATTGCCACCTTTATCAGCTGGTTTGAACTCGACCGTTGTCATTTTGCCAAGTTCTTTCACAGCACGCCATTCCTGGGAATTCAGATTTTTGGCCCCTGATCGCTCAGGTAATTTCAAAATATCATTGGCCACCAGGGATACAAATACTTCTATCTGTGGGCATGTCTGGAATGGTGGACAAAATGTGGATTTAGGACGAAATTGAGCTAGGATTTTGGACTCACTTGGGACAGAATCTTCAATTCCTACAAATTCGGTATTCATATCAGAAATAAGTTGACGTTCCATCATATTCCATCCATCATCTCCTTCCAAATGTATGGAGGTGTCTTTACCTTTGGAATAGAATTTCCTCAGAAGAAGTTTGCGGCAAAATAGATGTAAGTCCTTAATCCATTCAAACTTATCCATTGTTGAAGTAGGGGCGAATGATAAGCCCTTTTTAGGACATTAATTTGATCCGCAGTCAGGCAGATGTCTGACAGATTCATAACTGTCAATTCTTCTGAGTCTTCGGGAACCGTCACTTCTTCTTTGTTTTGTAGCCATAACGTTGCCTGTCTCGCAAGCGTCTTGCGTCCCCTCCGAGTCCTCCTCCTGCTTTGTCCTGTTGGCCACCTCTGCCTAAAAAAGGTGCTCTATAATTGGAGCCAGCTCCATGTGTGGCATCTGTATCCGAAGATTCTGCTTCAGAAGAGGTGAAGCCTGGGGAGATATCAGCTGCATCAATGTTAGATTTATTCCTTTTACCATGTTTCTTGCCCCTTTCCCAGCGGTAAACATTATTTGCTTTATAATCAGCAGAGTCACGTAGAAATTTTGTTTTCTTGACAGTTGTAATGTCCTCCTCATATTTTGATAAGTCCTGCTCTATTTTAGCAATTAGATCTGCTGTTTCACTTTCCATGTTTTTCAATGTTAACTCTGTTTGTTCTGCTATGTCCTTTAGCACACTTTCATCATGTGCAATTAAAATATGCATCAACTGAAAGGAACAGGTACTAAGTGTGTTCTCCCATTGTTCCTTTAGTTTGATGTCATTGAATTGAAATGCAGGAAATGTCTGCAATCTCAGACCCCTTGGTATTAATTTATTGAAAATATACTTTTCCAAGGCGGTCTTATTCCACCAAACCCTCAGTTTTTTTTTAGTAAGCAGTTTAAGTGTATGCATATTATCTTTATCCTTACTGGTGGATACTATCACTTCTGATTGTGTACCCTCATCCATAATTGAGAAAATCTCATTAGCACTAGCTAACCGCCTTTGGTCATTGCTGCTAATATTCATTCTCTGAATTGGCAGAAGCACCTGGATCCAAAAAACCAATCTAACAATTATAAAGTGGAGCTAACAAACCATAAGCTAAGAAAAGCAAGTATAAACAGAACACACAAAAGGAGAAGTTGCTCAACACATAATATATAAGGTTAACTCAAGCCCTTTAATAAAACTAACTATAAGGGTAAAATAAAATATATACCCCAATTAAAGACAGTATATAAATTAAATAGGACCTGATGGTGCTAGGGGATAGTGAAAACTATATAAGACACACAGATGAAAAGAACATAGACAATCCCCTTAGTAGCACTCTAAAACACTGCACGCCTTCACTTAAAATGTTACCACTCCAGGAAGAAGCCCACTCAGGGTGAAACATGTTGAGTGTTTACTTTACTACAGCCTTTATGTAAATCTTCTATTTTGAGGGACTTATGATGGATCTGATGCAGCATTTTGGACTTTATTTTTTGTTCCTGTTATAAGCAGACTTTGGAAACACATCCTGTACAATCAATATGGACACAAACTCTACACAATCTAGCTGCAGCTGAGTATTACCCTCCTCTTACTGTTTGGGCATTACCTGTCCTTGCAGTGCAGTGCACTTTGTGGTGTTTTCAATATGTATGACTCTGTTTGCTAATATGTCCTTATTAGTCATATTTTTCTTTATTTGCTGCATCAGTTCTCATTGATTTCATTTTGGGGAAATGCTGTTCAGGGTATAACTATTATTATTGTTATATTATTTTTCCCTGGTTGCTTTATTTCTTTTTTCCCCCTCTGTTTTTGGTATACATACTAATTTTTCCTGGCTATATACTGGGTCGTTGACTATATACTTTTTCCAACAAAATGATTTATTATTCTTTCATGCATATGTCAGTGGGAATATATTTTGTATTGCCTATTATGTTAGACTAAACTACTTTGTTGTCATTATTTAAACTTTATTTAGACACATTTTAGTTTTTCTTTTTTCTCTTTGTAATACTGAAAGTGTTTGATTAGTAGTCCTCTCTTTATATTTTTGATACATATATATTTTCATAGGCTGTCTTTAGTATTTTTATGTTTTTAAGTTAGTGTGTCTTGTTGTTTAATTAATAAAATCTTGTTCATTTTTTCTGAATTGGTGGAGCATCTGTTTCTTTTTAACCATCTTTATCTTATAGATTAGTTTAGGTGTAATTTAGAGTGCTACTAAGGGGATTGTCTATGTTCTTTTCATCTGTGTGTCTTATATAGTTTTCACTATCCCCTAGCACCATCAGGTCCTATTTAATTTATATACTGACTTTAATTGGGGTATATATTTTATTTTACCCTTATAGTTAGTTTTATTAAAGGGCTTGAGTTAACCTTATATATTATGTGTTGAGCAACTTCTCCTTTTGTGTGTTCTGTTTATACTTGCTTTTCTTAGCTTATGGTTTGTTAGCTCCACTTTATAATTGTTAGATTGATTTTTTGGATCCAGGTGCTTCTGCCAATTCAGAGAATGAATATTAGCAGCAATGACCAAAGGCGGTTAGCTAGTGCTAATGAGATTTTCTCAATTATGGATGAGGGTACACAATCAGAAGTGATAGTATCCACCAGTAAGGATAAAGATAATATGCATACACTTAAACTGCTTACTAAAAAAAAACTGAGGGTTTGGTGGAATAAGACCGCCTTGGAAAAGTATATTTTCAATAAATTAATACCAAGGGGTCTGAGATTGCAGACATTTCCTGCATTTCAATTCAATGACATCAAACTAAAGGAACAATGGGAGAACACACTTAGTACCTGTTCCTTTCAGTTGATGCATATTTTAATTGCACATGATGAAAGTGTGCTAAAGGACATAGCAGAACAAACAGAGTTAACATTGAAAAACATGGAAAGTGAAACAGCAGATCTAATTGCTAAAATAGAGCTGGACTTATCAAAATATGAGGAGGACATTACAACTGTCAAGAAAACAAAATTTCTACGTGACTCTGCTGATTATAAAGCAAATAATGTTTACCGCTGGGAAAGGGGCAAGAAACATGGTAAAAGGAATAAATCTAACATTGATGCAGCTGATATCTCCCCAGGCTTCACCTCTTCTCAAGCAGAATCTTCGGATACAGATGCCACACATGGAGCTGGCTCCAATTATAGAGCACCTTTTTTAGGCAGAGGTGGCCAACAGGACAAAGCAGGAGGAGGACTCGGAGGGGACGCAAGACGCTTGCGAGACAGGCAACGTTATGGCTACAAAACAAAGAAGAAGTGACGGTTCCCGAAGACTCAGAAGAATTGACAGTTATGAATCTGTCAGACATCTGCCTGACTGCGGATCAAATTAATGTCCTTAAAAAGGGCTTATCATTCGCCCCTACTTCAACAATGGATAAGTTTGAATGGATTAAGGACTTACATCTATTTTGCCGCAAACTTCTTCTGAGGAAATTCTATTCCAAAGGTAAAGACACCTCCATACATTTGGAAGGAGATGATGGATGGAATATGATGGAACGTCAACTTATTTCTGATATGAATACCGAATTTGTAGGAATTGAAGATTCTGTCCCAAGTGAGTCCAAAATCCTAGCTCAATTTCGTCCTAAATCCACATTTTGTCCACCATTCCAGACATGCCCACAGATAGAAGTATTTGTATCCCTGGTGGCCAATGATATTTTGAAATTACCTGAGCGATCAGGGGCCAAAAATCTGAATTCCCAGGAATGGCGTGCTGTGAAAGAACTTGGCAAAATGACAACGGTCGAGTTCAAACCAGCTGATAAAGGTGGCAATGTGGTGGTGTGGCCTAAATCCCAGTATGAGCGGGAAGCCTTTAAACAACTGCGAGATCGAAACTGCTATACAGAACTTAGTGCTGATCCCACTAACAAGTTCAAAAAAGAGCTTGAAATTATTCTCAGTGAAGCCTGCACAATGGGTACTATAACAAGCAAAAATAGAGAGAGCCTAATTACCAAACATCCTATTATGGCAACCCTGTATTTGTTACCCAAGATACACAAGAGCATGACCAATCCCCCTGGGAGACCAATTGTGGCGGGTATTGGCAGCCTGTGTGAGCCCATCAGCCAATTCCTGGACCCTTTCTTACGCCCATCCGTGGAAGCTTTACCATCATATTTACGTGACACTATGGATGTCCTTTCACGATTGGATGGCATCATGGCTGATGCCAATACTATTCTTGTCACGTGTGATGTGGAGGCTTTATACACCTCCATAAACCACAAAGATGGCTTATGCGCTGTGGAATTTTTTTTGAAAACATCCTCTTTCAGTCCAAATCTCACTAATCTTCTCTTACAGCTTCTTTCATTTATACTATATCACAATTATTTTGTGTTTAAGAGTAGATTTTATTTACAGATTAGAGGGACGGCGATGGGGGCAACATGTGCCCCATCATATGCAAACTTATTTCTGGGTTGGTGGGAGAGGGAGGTGTTTTTTTGTGAGGAAAATCTTCATCTTACCATGCATGTTTTGTTGTGGTTGAGATACATTGATGATATTCTTATTCTCTGGCAGGGTTCTGCTACAGAGCTTAGGAGTTTCGTGGATGTGCTCAACCACAACAAACTCAATATTAAACTTACTTACAAATCAAGCACTGAATCAGTGGACTTTCTGGATCTCAGGATCTTCATTGATGAGGTTGGCAGTATTGGTACTGATATTTTCAGAAAATCTACCTCCACAAATTCAATCTTGCATGCCTCAAGTTTTCATCAGCAGCACCAGATTCGGGGCATCCCCCGCAGTGAATTTTTGAGATTAAAGCGTAATTGCTCAACCGAGGTTTGTTTCGAATCTAGAGCTGCTCAGATGCGTCAAAGATTTAGATCTAGAGGCTACAGCAATAAATATATTCATGCTGGGTATCAGCACAGTGCAAGTAGCAAACGCATTACATTATTACATCCGAAAATGAGGACACAAGACACCAAAACACGTTTTATTGGTACATATAATGACAGGTGGAAAGATCTCCAGTGTATTTTACAAAAACACTGGCCTGTCCTATGTACAGACGGAGAACTAAGGGAAGCGGTAGGTGACAAGGTCAACATGACAAGTCGACGGTCACCTAACCTCAAAGACCGACTTGTACATAGTCATTATGTTCCCCATACAAGCGAAACATTCTTGTCTCTCAGGAAAAAGGGTTTCTCTAAATGCAACAGCTGCTCTGCCTGTAGGTATATGGTACAGACGGACAAATTTTTGAACAGTAAACACACTAAAGAATATAATATTGGGTACACCCTTAACTGTAAGACCAAGGGGGTGATATACTGTTTAACTTGTCCCTGTGACCTTAAATATATTGGCATGACTACACGAGAAGTCCGCTTTAGGGTCTTAGAACACACAAGAAATATCAAAACGGCACAACGGGATTTGGATTCATTCAAAAAAATTACATCTGTAGCTAGACATTTCCTTCAACATCATGCTTCAGACAGTACGTGTCTAACAGCATTTGCCTTTGATAAAGTGGCCCTAGGCATAAGGGGTGGGGATTTGGAGAAAGCTCTCCTTAAAAAGGAGTGTCGCTGGATAGTTCTTCTCAATACCATGCAGCCCATGGGACTAAATGATTCTTTAGGGTTTGCTATGTTTTTATAGTTTATAATTGACATCTGTACATATATGCAATATTGTGTTCCAATTTAACTTCATTACCTTGTGAAGACGCGTGGCCCCCTTTCTTTTTAAATTAATTTTGCATAAATATGTATTATTTCGTTCCTCTCTGTTTTACTATTTAACTTTTTTAACAAAATTTCATAATTATTTTCTGATATAATGTCATCTTCTACTCTTTTATAAATATACAATTCTCCTCATTAATTTTCTCATGTTCTCAATACTAACTCTAAATATACTATTGTTCTATGTTATTAACATATATGTCTTTGCTTTGTCAGTGCATTGGCAAATGAATTGATTCCATCCAACTGCACCAGTCCTTGATATGATCTGCTAGTGACGTCATCTAATACATTACCTATGACGTCTGCTTCAGCATAACCCTTGCGTCAGAATCACAGCATCTATGGAAACATCTCCTATACAGATTCCTTGGTTTCTGTATTTTTGCTTGGACTATAAAATGCTTTGGTAAATGAATTGATACCTTCCATTGCACCAGTCTCTGATATGATCTGCTAGTGACATCATTCAATACATCACCCATGACGTCTGCTTCAGCATAATCCTTGCTTCAGAACCATAGTATTGATGGAAATACCATCTACACAGATTTTTTTGGTTTCTGTATTTATGCTTCGATTGCTAAAGTGTGTCTATGTTTTCAGACTATGTCAGAGAATAATATTGTTAGTTTAGTATTATTGGTATAATTAAAATGATGACAAGTAGTAACTGGATAAAACTAGATTTTTAAAGTTGTATTAATATACTTTAAACTACTTCATGCTGCATTTTATTCCTGATTTTGTGCAAAATGATGCTGTTTGCATTTCTAGAGATGCAAAAGAAAAACGGTGCTGCTGATTTTTATGTCTGTAGCTGCACCACGGTCTTTTTGGGGAGAGATGTTTGTTACAAAACCATAGCTATCTATATACTTGCAAGCTGTCACTTTTTGTGCTGTGAAGTTGTTATTTTCATACACACCAGTGCAAATATATGGGCTTAATTTGAAGCTTTGCCTGAAATGATTACACTATTGCTTGCCCTGGTGTGTGTGATGCAGCACAATTTAGCAGGTAGCTTTAATTGGACAGGAAAATAAGAACAAAGCTGGAACTAATCACTTTACCATCTATAAAACACTGCACGCCTTCACTTTAAATTTTACCACTCCAGGAAGAAGCCCACTCAGGGTGAAACATGTTGAGTGTTTACTTTACTACAGCCTTTATGTAAATCTTCTATTTTGAGGGACTTATGATGGATCTGATGCAGCATTTTGGACTTTATTTTTTGTTCCTGTTATAAGCAGACTTTGGAAACACATCCTGTACAATCAATATGGACACAAACTCTACACAATCTAGCTGCAGCTGAGTATTACCCTCCTCTTACTGTTTGGGCATTACCTGTCCTTGCAGTGCAGTGCACTTTGTGGTGTTTTCAATATGTATGACTCTGTTTGCTAATATGTCCTTATTAGTCATATTTTTCTTTATTTGCTGCATCAGTTCTCATTGATTTCATTTTGGGGAAATGCTGTTCAGGGTATAACTATTATTATTGTTATATTATTTTTCCCTGGTTGCTTTATTTCTTTTTTCCCCCTCTGTTTTTGGTATACATACTAATTTTTCCTGGCTATATACTGGGTCATTGACTATATACTTTTTCCAACAAAATGATTTATTATTCTTTCATGCATATGTCAGTGGGAATATATTTTGTATTGCCTATTATGTTAGACTAAACTACTTTGTTGTCATTATTTAAACTTTATTTAGACACATTTTAGTTTTTCTTTTTTCTCTTTGTAATACTGAAAGTGTTTGATTAGTAGTCCTCTCTTTATATTTTTGATACATATATATTTTCATAGGCTGTCTTTAGTATTTTTATGTTTTTAAGTTAGTGTGTCTTGTTGTTTAATTAATAAAATCTTGTTCATTTTTTCTGAATTGGTGGAGCATCTGTTTCTTTTTAACCATCTTTATCTTATAGATTAGTTTAGGTGTAATTTAGAGTGCTACTAAGGGGATTGTCTATGTTCTTTTCATCTGTGTGTCTTATATAGTTTTCACTATCCCCTAGCACCATCAGGTCCTATTTAATTTATATACTGACTTTAATTGGGGTATATATTTTATTTTACCCTTATAGTTAGTTTTATTAAAGGGCTTGAGTTAACCTTATATATTATGTGTTGAGCAACTTCTCCTTTTGTGTGTTCTGTTTATACTTGCTTTTCTTAGCTTATGGTTTGTTAGCTCCACTTTATAATTGTTAGATTGTTTTTTTGGATCCAGGTGCTTCTGCCAATTCAGAGAATGAATATTAGCAGCAATGACCAAAGGCGGTTAGCTAGTGCTAATGAGATTTTCTCAATTATGGATGAGGGTACACAATCAGAAGTGATAGTATCCACCAGTAAGGATAAAGATAATATGCATACACTTAAACTGCTTACTAAAAAAAAACTGAGGGTTTGGTGGAATAAGACCGCCTTGGAAAAGTATATTTTCAATAAATTAATACCAAGGGGTCTGAGATTGCAGACATTTCCTGCATTTCAATTCAATGACATCAAACTAAAGGAACAATGGGAGAACACACTTAGTACCTGTTCCTTTCAGTTGATGCATATTTTAATTGCACATGATGAAAGTGTGCTAAAGGACATAGCAGAACAAACAGAGTTAACATTGAAAAACATGGAAAGTGAAACAGCAGATCTAATTGCTAAAATAGAGCAGGACTTATCAAAATATGAGGAGGACATTACAACTGTCAAGAAAACAAAATTTCTACGTGACTCTGCTGATTATAAAGCAAATAATGTTTACCGCTGGGAAAGGGGCAAGAAACATGGTAAAAGGAATAAATCTAACATTGATGCAGCTGATATCTCCCCAGGCTTCACCTCTTCTCAAGCAGAATCTTCGGATACAGATGCCACACATGGAGCTGGCTCCAATTATAGAGCACCTTTTTTAGGCAGAGGTGGCCAACAGGACAAAGCAGGAGGAGGACTCGGAGGGGACGCAAGACGCTTGCGAGACAGGCAACGTTATGGCTACAAAACAAAGAAGAAGTGACGGTTCCCGAAGACTCAGAAGAATTGACAGTTATGAATCTGTCAGACATCTGCCTGACTGCGGATCAAATTAATGTCCTTAAAAAGGGCTTATCATTCGCCCCTACTTCAACAATGGATAAGTTTGAATGGATTAAGGACTTACATCTATTTTGCCGCAAACTTCTTCTGAGGAAATTCTATTCCAAAGGTAAAGACACCTCCATACATTTGGAAGGAGATGATGGATGGAATATGATGGAACGTCAACTTATTTCTGATATGAATACCGAATTTGTAGGAATTGAAGATTCTGTCCCAAGTGAGTCCAAAATCCTAGCTCAATTTCGTCCTAAATCCACATTTTGTCCACCATTCCAGACATGCCCACAGATAGAAGTATTTGTATCCCTGGTGGCCAATGATATTTTGAAATTACCTGAGCGATCAGGGGCCAAAAATCTGAATTCCCAGGAATGGCGTGCTGTGAAAGAACTTGGCAAAATGACAACGGTCGAGTTCAAACCAGCTGATAAAGGTGGCAATGTGGTGGTGTGGCCTAAATCCCAGTATGAGCGGGAAGCCTTTAAACAACTGCGAGATCGAAACTGCTATACAGAACTTAGTGCTGATCCCACTAACAAGTTCAAAAAAGAGCTTGAAATTATTCTCAGTGAAGCCTGCACAATGGGTACTATAACAAGCAAAAATAGAGAGAGCCTAATTACCAAACATCCTATTATGGCAACCCTGTATTTGTTACCCAAGATACACAAGAGCATGACCAATCCCCCTGGGAGACCAATTGTGGCGGGTATTGGCAGCCTGTGTGAGCCCATCAGCCAATTCCTGGACCCTTTCTTACGCCCATCCGTGGAAGCTTTACCATCATATTTACGTGACACTATGGATGTCCTTTCACGATTGGATGGCATCATGGCTGATGCCAATACTATTCTTGTCACGTGTGATGTGGAGGCTTTATACACCTCCATAAACCACAAAGATGGCTTATGCGCTGTGGAATTTTTTTTGAAAACATCCTCTTTCAGTCCAAATCTCACTAATTTTCTCTTACAGCTTCTTTCATTTATACTATATCACAATTATTTTGTGTTTAAGAGTAGATTTTATTTACAGATTAGAGGGACGGCGATGGGGGCAACATGTGCCCCATCATATGCAAACTTATTTCTGGGTTGGTGGGAGAGGGAGGTGTTTTTTTGTGAGGAAAATCTTCATCTTACCATGCATGTTTTGTTGTGGTTGAGATACATTGATGATATTCTTATTCTCTGGCAGGGTTCTGCTACAGAGCTTAGGAGTTTCGTGGATGTGCTCAACCACAACAAACTCAATATTAAACTTACTTACAAATCAAGCACTGAATCAGTGGACTTTCTGGATCTCAGGATCTTCATTGATGAGGTTGGCAGTATTGGTACTGATATTTTCAGAAAATCTACCTCCACAAATTCAATCTTGCATGCCTCAAGTTTTCATCAGCAGCACCAGATTCGGGGCATCCCCCGCAGTGAATTTTTGAGATTAAAGCGTAATTGCTCAACCGAGGTTTGTTTCGAATCTAGAGCTGCTCAGATGCGTCAAAGATTTAGATCTAGAGGCTACAGCAATAAATATATTCATGCTGGGTATCAGCACAGTGCAAGTAGCAAACGCATTACATTATTACATCCGAAAATGAGGACACAAGACACCAAAACACGTTTTATTGGTACATATAATGACAGGTGGAAAGATCTCCAGTGTATTTTACAAAAACACTGGCCTGTCCTATGTACAGACGGAGAACTAAGGGAAGCGGTAGGTGACAAGGTCAACATGACAAGTCGACGGTCACCTAACCTCAAAGACCGACTTGTACATAGTCATTATGTTCCCCATACAAGCGAAACATTCTTGTCTCTCAGGAAAAAGGGTTTCTCTAAATGCAACAGCTGCTCTGCCTGTAGGTATATGGTACAGACGGACAAATTTTTGAACAGTAAACACACTAAAGAATATAATATTGGGTACACCCTTAAATGTAAGACCAAGGGGGTGATATACTGTTTAACTTGTCCCTGTGACCTTAAATATATTGGCATGACTACACGAGAAGTCCGCTTTAGGGTCTTAGAACACACAAGAAATATCAAAACGGCACAACGGGATTTGGATTCATTCAAAAAAATTACATCTGTAGCTAGACATTTCCTTCAACATCATGCTTCAGACAGTACGTGTCTAACAGCATTTGCCTTTGATAAAGTGGCCCTAGGCATAAGGGGTGGGGATTTGGAGAAAGCTCTCCTTAAAAAGGAGTGTCGCTGGATAGTTCTTCTCAATACCATGCAGCCCATGGGACTAAATGATTCTTTAGGGTTTGCTATGTTTTTATAGTTTATAATTGACATCTGTACATATATGCAATATTGTGTTCCAATTTAACTTCATTACCTTGTGAAGACGCGTGGCCCCCTTTCTTTTTAAATTAATTTTGCATAAATATGTATTATTTCGTTCCTCTCTGTTTTACTATTTAACTTTTTTAACAAAATTTCATAATTATTTTCTGATATAATGTCATCTTCTACTCTTTTATAAATATACAATTCTCCTCATTAATTTTCTCATGTTCTCAATACTAACTCTAAATATACTATTGTTCTATGTTATTAACATATATGTCTTTGCTTTGTCAGTGCATTGGCAAATGAATTGATTCCATCCAACTGCACCAGTCCTTGATATGATCTGCTAGTGACGTCATCTAATACATTACCTATGACGTCTGCTTCAGCATAACCCTTGCGTCAGAATCACAGCATCTATGGAAACATCTCCTATACAGATTCCTTGGTTTCTGTATTTTTGCTTGGACTATAAAATGCTTTGGTAAATGAATTGATACCTTCCATTGCACCAGTCTCTGATATGATCTGCTAGTGACATCATTCAATACATCACCCATGACGTCTGCTTCAGCATAATCCTTGCTTCAGAACCATAGTATTGATGGAAATACCATCTACACAGATTTTTTTGGTTTCTGTATTTATGCTTCGATTGCTAAAGTGTGTCTATGTTTTCAGACTATGTCAGAGAATAATATTGTTAGTTTAGTATTATTGGTATAATTAAAATGATGACAAGTAGTAACTGGATAAAACTAGATTTTTAAAGTTGTATTAATATACTTTAAACTACTTCATGCTGCATTTTATTCCTGATTTTGTGCAAAATGATGCTGTTTGCATTTCTAGAGATGCAAAAGAAAAACGGTGCTGCTGATTTTTATGTCTGTAGCTGCACCACGGTCTTTTTGGGGAGAGATGTTTGTTACAAAACCATAGCTATCTATATACTTGCAAGCTGTCACTTTTTGTGCTGTGAAGTTGTTATTTTCATACACACCAGTGCAAATATATGGGCTTAATTTGAAGCTTTGCCTGAAATGATTACACTATTGCTTGCACTGGTGTGTGTGATGCAGCACAATTTAGCAGGTAGCTTTAATTGGACAGGAAAATAAGAACAAAGCTGGAACTAATCACTTTACCATCTATAAAACACTGCACGCCTTCACTTTAAATTTTACCACTCCAGGAAGAAGCCCACTCAGGGTGAAACATGTTGAGTGTTTACTTTACTACAGCCTTTATGTAAATCTTCTATTTTGAGGGACTTATGATGGATCTGATGCAGCATTTTGGACTTTATTTTTTGTTCCTGTTATAAGCAGACTTTGGAAACACATCCTGTACAATCAATATGGACACAAACTCTACACAATCTAGCTGCAGCTGAGTATTACCCTCCTCTTACTGTTTGGGCATTACCTGTCCTTGCAGTGCAGTGCACTTTGTGGTGTTTTCAATATGTATGACTCTGTTTGCTAATATGTCCTTATTAGTCATATTTTTCTTTATTTGCTGCATCAGTTCTCATTGATTTCATTTTGGGGAAATGCTGTTCAGGGTATAACTATTATTATTGTTATATTATTTTTCCCTGGTTGCTTTATTTCTTTTTTCCCCCTCTGTTTTTGGTATACATACTAATTTTTCCTGGCTATATACTGGGTCATTGACTATATACTTTTTCCAACAAAATGATTTATTATTCTTTCATGCATATGTCAGTGGGAATATATTTTGTATTGCCTATTATGTTAGACTAAACTACTTTGTTGTCATTATTTAAACTTTATTTAGACACATTTTAGTTTTTCTTTTTTCTCTTTGTAATACTGAAAGTGTTTGATTAGTAGTCCTCTCTTTATATTTTTGATACATATATATTTTCATAGGCTGTCTTTAGTATTTTTATGTTTTTAAGTTAGTGTGTCTTGTTGTTTAATTAATAAAATCTTGTTCATTTTTTCTGAATTGGTGGAGCATCTGTTTCTTTTTAACCATCTTTATCTTATAGATTAGTTTAGGTGTAATTTAGAGTGCTACTAAGGGGATTGTCTATGTTCTTTTCATCTGTGTGTCTTATATAGTTTTCACTATCCCCTAGCACCATCAGGTCCTATTTAATTTATATACTGACTTTAATTGGGGTATATATTTTATTTTACCCTTATAGTTAGTTTTATTAAAGGGCTTGAGTTAACCTTATATATTATGTGTTGAGCAACTTCTCCTTTTGTGTGTTCTGTTTATACTTGCTTTTCTTAGCTTATGGTTTGTTAGCTCCACTTTATAATTGTTAGATTGTTTTTTTGGATCCAGGTGCTTCTGCCAATTCAGAGAATGAATATTAGCAGCAATGACCAAAGGCGGTTAGCTAGTGCTAATGAGATTTTCTCAATTATGGATGAGGGTACACAATCAGAAGTGATAGTATCCACCAGTAAGGATAAAGATAATATGCATACACTTAAACTGCTTACTAAAAAAAAACTGAGGGTTTGGTGGAATAAGACCGCCTTGGAAAAGTATATTTTCAATAAATTAATACCAAGGGGTCTGAGATTGCAGACATTTCCTGCATTTCAATTCAATGACATCAAACTAAAGGAACAATGGGAGAACACACTTAGTACCTGTTCCTTTCAGTTGATGCATATTTTAATTGCACATGATGAAAGTGTGCTAAAGGACATAGCAGAACAAACAGAGTTAACATTGAAAAACATGGAAAGTGAAACAGCAGATCTAATTGCTAAAATAGAGCAGGACTTATCAAAATATGAGGAGGACATTACAACTGTCAAGAAAACAAAATTTCTACGTGACTCTGCTGATTATAAAGCAAATAATGTTTACCGCTGGGAAAGGGGCAAGAAACATGGTAAAAGGAATAAATCTAACATTGATGCAGCTGATATCTCCCCAGGCTTCACCTCTTCTGAAGCAGAATCTTCGGATACAGATGCCACACATGGAGCTGGCTCCAATTATAGAGCACCTTTTTTAGGCAGAGGTGGCCAACAGGACAAAGCAGGAGGAGGACTCGGAGGGGACGCAAGACGCTTGCGAGACAGGCAACGTTATGGCTACAAAACAAAGAAGAAGTGACGGTTCCCGAAGACTCAGAAGAATTGACAGTTATGAATCTGTCAGACATCTGCCTGACTGCGGATCAAATTAATGTCCTTAAAAAGGGCTTATCATTCGCCCCTACTTCAACAATGGATAAGTTTGAATGGATTAAGGACTTACATCTATTTTGCCGCAAACTTCTTCTGAGGAAATTCTATTCCAAAGGTAAAGACACCTCCATACATTTGGAAGGAGATGATGGATGGAATATGATGGAACGTCAACTTATTTCTGATATGAATACCGAATTTGTAGGAATTGAAGATTCTGTCCCAAGTGAGTCCAAAATCCTAGCTCAATTTCGTCCTAAATCCACATTTTGTCCACCATTCCAGACATGCCCATAGATAGAAGTATTTGTATCCCTGGTGGCCAATGATATTTTGAAATTACCTGAGCGATCAGGGGCCAAAAATCTGAATTCCCAGGAATGGCGTGCTGTGAAAGAACTTGGCAAAATGACAACGGTCGAGTTCAAACCAGCTGATAAAGGTGGCAATGTGGTGGTGTGGCCTAAATCCCAGTATGAGCGGGAAGCCTTTAAACAACTGCGAGATCGAAACTGCTATACAGAACTTAGTGCTGATCCCACTAACAAGTTCAAAAAGGAGCTTGAAATTATTCTCAGTGAAGCCTGCACAATGGGTACTATAACAAGCAAAAATAGAGAGAGCCTAATTACCAAACATCCTATTATGGCAACCCTGTATTTGTTACCCAAGATACACAAGAGCATGACCAATCCCCCTGGGAGACCAATTGTGGCGGGTATTGGCAGCCTGTGTGAGCCCATCAGCCAATTCCTGGACCCTTTCTTACGCCCATCCGTGGAAGCTTTACCATCATATTTACGTGACACTATGGATGTCCTTTCACGATTGGATGGCATCATGGCTGATGCCAATACTATTCTTGTCACGTGTGATGTGGAGGCTTTATACACCTCCATAAACCACAAAGATGGCTTATGCGCTGTGGAATTTTTTTTGAAAACATCCTCTTTCAGTCCAAATCTCACTAATCTTCTCTTACAGCTTCTTTCATTTATACTATATCACAATTATTTTGTGTTTAAGAGTAGATTTTATTTACAGATTAGAGGGACGGCGATGGGGGCAACATGTGCCCCATCATATGCAAACTTATTTCTGGGTTGGTGGGAGAGGGAGGTGTTTTTTTGTGAGGAAAATCTTCATCTTACCATGCATGTTTTGTTGTGGTTGAGATACATTGATGATATTCTTATTCTCTGGCAGGGTTCTGCTACAGAGCTTAGGAGTTTCGTGGATGTGCTCAACCACAACAAACTCAATATTAAACTTACTTACAAATCAAGCACTGAATCAGTGGACTTTCTGGATCTCAGGATCTTCATTGATGAGGTTGGCAGTATTGGTACTGATATTTTCAGAAAATCTACCTCCACAAATTCAATCTTGCATGCCTCAAGTTTTCATCAGCAGCACCAGATTCGGGGCATCCCCCGCAGTGAATTTTTGAGATTAAAGCGTAATTGCTCAACCGAGGTTTGTTTCGAATCTAGAGCTGCTCAGATGCATCAAAGATTTAGATCTAGAGGCTACAGCAATAAATATATTCATGCTGGGTATCAGCACAGTGCAAGTAGCAAACGCATTACATTATTACATCCGAAAATGAGGACACAAGACACCAAAACACGTTTTATTGGTACATATAATGACAGGTGGAAAGATCTCCAGTGTATTTTACAAAAACACTGGCCTGTCCTATGTACAGACGGAGAACTAAGGGAAGCGGTAGGTGACAAGGTCAACATGACAAGTCGACGGTCACCTAACCTCAAAGACCGACTTGTACATAGTCGTTATGTTCCCCATACAAGCGAAACATTCTTGTCTCTCAGGAAAAAGGGTTTCTCTAAATGCAACAGCTGCTCTGCCTGTAGGTATATGGTACAGACGGACAAATTTTTGAACAGTAAACACACTAAAGAATATAATATTGGGTACACCCTTAACTGTAAGACCAAGGGGGTGATATACTGTTTAACTTGTCCCTGTGACCTTAAATATATTGGCATGACTACACGAGAAGTCCGCTTTAGGGTCTTAGAACACACAAGAAATATCAAAACGGCACAACGGGATTTGGATTCATTCAAAAAAATTACATCTGTAGCTAGACATTTCCTTCAACATCATGCTTCAGACAGTACGTGTCTAACAGCATTTGCCTTTGATAAAGTGGCCCTAGGCATAAGGGGTGGGGATTTGGAGAAAGCTCTCCTTAAAAAGGAGTGTCGCTGGATAGTTCTTCTCAATACCATGCAGCCCATGGGACTAAATGATTCTTTAGGGTTTGCTATGTTTTTATAGTTTATAATTGACATCTGTACATATATGCAATATTGTGTTCCAATTTAACTTCATTACCTTGTGAAGACGCGTGGCCCCCTTTCTTTTTAAATTAATTTTGCATAAATATGTATTATTTCGTTCCTCTCTGTTTTACTATTTAACTTTTTTAACAAAATTTCATAATTATTTTCTGATATAATGTCATCTTCTACTCTTTTATAAATATACAATTCTCCTCATTAATTTTCTCATGTTCTCAATACTAACTCTAAATATACTATTGTTCTATGTTATTAACATATATGTCTTTGCTTTGTCAGTGCATTGGCAAATGAATTGATTCCATCCAACTGCACCAGTCCTTGATATGATCTGCTAGTGACGTCATCTAATACATTACCTATGACGTCTGCTTCAGCATAACCCTTGCGTCAGAATCACAGCATCTATGGAAACATCTCCTATACAGATTCCTTGGTTTCTGTATTTTTGCTTGGACTATAAAATGCTTTGGTAAATGAATTGATACCTTCCATTGCACCAGTCTCTGATATGATCTGCTAGTGACATCATTCAATACATCACCCATGACGTCTGCTTCAGCATAATCCTTGCTTCAGAACCATAGTATTGATGGAAATACCATCTACACAGATTTTTTTGGTTTCTGTATTTATGCTTCGATTGCTAAAGTGTGTCTATGTTTTCAGACTATGTCAGAGAATAATATTGTTAGTTTAGTATTATTGGTATAATTAAAATGATGACAAGTAGTAACTGGATAAAACTAGATTTTTAAAGTTGTATTAATATACTTTAAACTACTTCATGCTGCATTTTATTCCTGATTTTGTGCAAAATGATGCTGTTTGCATTTCTAGAGATGCAAAAGAAAAACGGTGCTGCTGATTTTTATGTCTGTAGCTGCACCACGGTCTTTTTGGGGAGAGATGTTTGTTACAAAACCATAGCTATCTATATACTTGCAAGCTGTCACTTTTTGTGCTGTGAAGTTGTTATTTTCATACACACCAGTGCAAATATATGGGCTTAATTTGAAGCTTTGCCTGAAATGATTACACTATTGCTTGCACTGGTGTGTGTGATGCAGCACAATTTAGCAGGTAGCTTTAATTGGACAGGAAAATAAGAACAAAGCTGGAACTAATCACTTTACCATCTATAAAACACTGCACGCCTTCACTTTAAATTTTACCACTCCAGGAAGAAGCCCACTCAGGGTGAAACATGTTGAGTGTTTACTTTACTACAGCCTTTATGTAAATCTTCTATTTTGAGGGACTTATGATGGATCTGATGCAGCATTTTGGACTTTATTTTTTGTTCCTGTTATAAGCAGACTTTGGAAACACATCCTGTACAATCAATATGGACACAAACTCTACACAATCTAGCTGCAGCTGAGTATTACCCTCCTCTTACTGTTTGGGCATTACCTGTCCTTGCAGTGCAGTGCACTTTGTGGTGTTTTCAATATGTATGACTCTGTTTGCTAATATGTCCTTAATAGTCATATTTTTCTTTATTTGCTGCATCAGTTCTCATTGATTTCATTTTGGGGAAATGCTGTTCAGGGTATAACTATTATTATTGTTATATTATTTTTCCCTGGTTGCTTTATTTCTTTTTTCCCCCTCTGTTTTTGGTATACATACTAATTTTTCCTGGCTATATACTGGGTCATTGACTATATACTTTTTCCAACGCAATGATTTATTATTCTTTCATGCATATGTCAGTGGGAATATATTTTGTATTGCCTATTATGTTACTGCTGCGGCACAGTTTATTCGAGCATTTGCCCGTTCTGTGCCGCAGCAGTAGCCTGGCGCGCGCCTGAGTGTGACGGGCGCGCGCCGAAGCAGCGGAAGAGCGCCCTCCGATCGGGGCGCTCTCCCTACCGCTGCCGGGTCCGCCGGGTCCCCCGGAACCCCCTGCCGCTGTCCCGCGATCGCGGGACACCAGGGCTCCCTCGGGGAGCCCCTGGACACGCGTGCAGGGGGCGCACGCTCCCGATGACGCGTGACCGCGCGTCATAGACGCGCGGCACGCCGAGGGGCGGCCACTAGCAAGCCGGGAGATTTCCCGGCTTGCGGTACCGACCACACTTAATAAAAAGTGTGTCGGTAGTGTAGACTAAACTACTTTGTTGTCATTATTTAAACTTTATTTAGACACATTTTAGTTTTTCTTTTTTCTCTTTGTAATACTGAAAGTGTTTGATTAGTAGTCCTCTCTTTATATTTTTGATACATATATATTTTCATAGGCTGTCTTTAGTATTTTTATGTTTTTAAGTTAGTGTGTCTTGTTGTTTAATTAATAAAATCTTGTTCATTTTTTCTGAATTGGTGGAGCATCTGTTTCTTTTTAACCATCTTTATCTTATAGATTAGTTTAGGTGTAATTTAGAGTGCTACTAAGGGGATTGTCTATGTTCTTTTCATCTGTGTGTCTTATATAGTTTTCACTATCCCCTAGCACCATCAGGTCCTATTTAATTTATATACTGACTTTAATTGGGGTATATATTTTATTTTACCCTTATAGTTAGTTTTATTAAAGGGCTTGAGTTAACCTTATATATTATGTGTTGAGCAACTTCTCCTTTTGTGTGTTCTATATATATATATATATATATATATATATATATATATATATATATATATATATATATATATATAGTGACAAACGCCCCTCTTTTGTAGCGCTGACGTCTGTCTGGGTTCTTCCCGACACAGTCTTCTAGGGTTATTTATATAAAAAACAGGATCATGCAAAGTATTATGCTGATTAACTCAGGCCTCTGCCTGCTTTATTTTCATCCAAGTAAGGTACTGCAGCTTTAACAAGTGTAGATTAGAGGTACTCCGATACTTTCATTCAGCAGTTCACTCATTTCAGTGTTACAGTATTTCCCACAATGTTATTTTTAAGAAATAAAACCAAAATCATATAAACAAAATCCTATCCCTTTCAGGGATCTAACTACACATCAGAATCAGTCTCTCTAACAGCTGCTGACCAACTAACCTGGTTCCCCAGCTTAAAACAATGCTCTCTCATTTAGGGTCACTAGATACAGCACAGTCTTTTAGCAACAGCAATTACCATTTGTTTTGTCTTATCTGTTCGTGGTGGGAACTCGGTCCCAAGTGTCCAGGCAAATCCTCTGGTACTTGATACTTGGAGGGGCCGTCCACCCCGAACTGGATTCCGGGGAGCAGCAATACCCCCAGCCTCCAGGCTCTAAGGAGAGAGAGTGAAATGCAAAACCTCTCTGCTCTAAATACCTGTGCATGTGATTAGAAGAGCAGGTGAGGGAGAACTAGAGCCATTGTAATCTGTGGTCTGGATTTTTCATCCAGCTGCCTGAGTTAATAGGAAGCTGTGGAACGGATCATTTTTAACTATTCCTGCACTTTCTGACCTAAAATGGGGCAGAAAGCTGCCTAACATCTTTGGACTATGTCACATATCCCCCTCCCCAGCTCACACCTACTGCGGTGAGCGGCCATGGACCTCACTGGGGTGAGCGTCCTACCTGAAATACTTGAGCTAACTCCTCAGTACAATATTAAGTATTCACATGACATGAATATGAACTTTTTCCACGGCAATTTTGGACAATAGGTTTCGTCATAAGAGACTATACTTGGCAAACATATTTTGTTGCTCTCTATTAGGGAACTATTTTGAAAAATAAGTGTCTAGCACACATTCTTACAACCCAGGATATGCGAAATATATTCACAAAACCAGACAATTTCTATTACCTCCCTGGGTTTTTCTACTCTAGAATATGAACCTCATTATATATTTACCAACCGAAAAGGGCATTTTTTTTCTATATTGTAAGCTACCACTATTTTTTTTTCTTATACTACAGCCTTGTAATCTTAAGGGCCATCAACCCTGTATATTAATTTGTAGTTTAGCTACATTTTCAACACAGAGAAACAATATAACATTGCAATATTTCAAAATGCTTATTCTAGAGGCCTAATATAGAATAAATACATTAGCTTATTTGCAAAGTTAAGTGACATAGTCCACTCATATAGCATAAAAATCGGTCATTCCCAAACATTTTTTCCTTTTTTTTTTTTTTTTACTTCCAGTCCATTACATTTTCTGACTTCATTTCAACACCCGCAGCAACCTGCAAATGACTGGACTGTTTCTTTAGCTTCTGATGGAACTCTGGGGCCGGATAGTCTTTGTCTTTATATTGTGGCCCAGAGTGGCGAGATCCGTAAAAATTCAAGGCCAGCGTTGAACTTCGTCGCTTTTGCTTTGCAACTTTTGAACCTTTATGGTACTTCTTACTGCCATGTATTTTCTCACGACCATCACTCTCAGAGATTTGGGATTTTCCCTTTGGGGCAATTATATGGTACTTAGAAGATGAAGCACTGATTACCTGGAGCACCTTCACCTTGATGGAGCTCTCACTAACTCCGGCTGTACCCTGTGGCATTTTACCTTTGCAGCCGGCAGGCATGTAGTCTTGTACCTCTCTTTCCTGAGGCCTACATTTATTCAGGCGGAAGTACCGCTGGATAACCAGTGACGCATTTCTCAGGGTTTGAAAGCGAATCCTGTTCTGTTTCATCCTAGTCAGAGACTGGATTTTTATAGTTGCTCCTTTCATAATGAGGAACCTGTTTCGTACCATGCGGGCACGGTAGAATGATTGAAGAACACAGGCTGCTTTATTCCGGCGATTAAACTGACGAATTTTCATCCCTCTGTAGGCAGCTTGTAGGATGATAGTTGCGGCGCGTTTACGCCAATAATTTTCTCTTTCCCTTCTTCCTTGGATAAGAGCTTTGCAGTGCTTCTGAATTATTCTAATGCTTTTCTCTTTTTTCAAAACGTTAAGTTCCTCCACGTGAGCATTCTGTTTTGTGCATACATGTCGCAATTTTGTTCTCAGAGCGTCCATTTCTTCCTGGTGCTGGCTCTGAGTGTGCATCAATGCATTCTGTAGTGCTTCCTGCACTTCTAATTTTTCCTGAGTCAACTGTTTCTTTACTTTTTCTGCTTGGACAGTCAAATCTGAATTTTCCAATTTCAGATTCTCATTTTCTTGCTTTACAGTCTTTAACTCACTTGGGGCAATCTCATGGGTTTGCTTCAACATTCCCAGCTCTGTGTTCAGACCGTGGCCCTCCAGGCGTGAGTTTTGCACCTCTGTGCTGAGCGCGTGAACCTCTTGTAGAGCCTTCCCGTATTTCTGTTATAGGATAGCAATCGATTTGTCAGACAATCTGTTTTTCATCCATGGTGGCAATTACGGTGTTGGCCTTTTCCAGCCTAGTCGTCACATCTTCCAGCTCACTCCGTAAGAGAGACTCTGTTTTCTTCAAAGCCTCGTACTCCTGTAAAGCTGGAAGTATACACCTTTGTAACTCGGCGTTTGCTTCTCGCACCTTATTGTTAGATTCTTGCTCCTTCTTCCAACATTCTCGCTCCTTCACCAAATCCTGTCACAGGACTTCATAATTATGGCGGGCAGCTTGGAGTGCAGAAACCAAAGCCTCTTTATCCTGGTTCAAGGATTCAGCTTCCCTTTGTTCCTCCTTTTCCTTTGCCACTGTTCCCATGACAATTCTGCCGGTCACTCCGGCCTGCATCACATCTCGGCGCCTTTCTGACGCATGTCCTGACAGCGCAAGTTCAAGTGGCTCGGTCACTTCCCCTTTGACTTGAGGAACAGTTTTCTTTTTCTTCTTTTTCTTTTTGCTTTATTAGCTCCAGAGATATCAGTGGTACTGGGTACACACTCACTGGTATCAGCTTCCACATCTTGCTTGCACTCATGGGGCGTTGCTTGCTTTTGCAGCTGTTTGTCTTTGAAAATTTTGGGACACACATCTGCCATGTGATCTACTTCACGACAGGCCCAGCATACTAAATTCCTCTGTGGGTACGGCTCTCCTCCCGGGGCCAAATACGAGTCGTCGTCATCATCATCGTATGGCCTGAAGGGACACTGTTTTTCAAGATTACGTGCATTGCAAAACAAACATTTCACGTCGGCCATTTTAGAAACCCGGCAGGGACAATTTGCTAGCTGCAATTTCACTCACTTCAGCAACTTACATACGCACTTGCCAGCTGCAAATTTACTCACTTCAGCAAAAGGCATTAGCTTTACAAACAGCACTTGCTAAATGAAAAAAAAAAAAATTTCTTCAGCAAAACATTTTGGTTTTCTGTTTGGGTTCAGGGTGCTATTGCATCCACACCTCGCAAATTCTCTGAGTATGCTAGAAGCACAACTGATATACATAGTGGGACAGACTTCACTCATAGCATCTGTACGTTAGTTCAGCTGGGCGGCCATTTTAAACCCCGGCATTTATTTGCAAACCCACAGACTTTTAGTGTCGACCCGCATTCTCCACCATATGTGACAAACGCCCCTCTTTTGTAGCGCTGACGTCTGTCTGGGTTCTTCCCGACACAGTCTTCTAGGGTTATTTATACAAAAAAAAGGGTCATGCAAAGTATTATGCTGCTTAACTAAGGCCTCTGCCTGCTTTATTTTCATCAAAGTAAGGTACTGCAGCTTTAACAAGTGTAGATTAGAGGTACTCAGATACTTTCATTCAGCAGTTCACTTTCATTCAGCAGTGTTACAGTATTTCCCACACTGTTATTTTTAAGAAATAAAACCAAAATCATATAAACAAAATCCTATCCCTTTCAGGGATCTAACTATACATCAGAATCAGTCTCTCTAACAGCTGCTGACCAACTAACCTGGTTCCCCAGCTTAAAACAATGCTCTCTCATTTAGGGTCACTAGATACAGCACAGTCTTTTAGCAACAGCAATAACCATTTGTTTTGTCTTATCTGTTCGTGGTGGGAACTCGGTCCCAAGTGTCCAGGCAAATCCTCTGGTACTGTGATACTTGGAGGGGCCGTCCACCCCGAACTGGATTCCGGGGAGCAGCAATACCCCCAGCCTCCAGGCTCTAAGGAGAGAGAGTGAAATGCAAAACCTCTCTGCTCTAAATACCTGTGCATGTGATTAGAAGAGCAGGTGAGGGAGAACTAGAGCCATTGTAATCTGTGGTCTGGATTTTTCATCCAGCTGCCTGAGTTAATGGGAAGCTGTGGAACGGATCATTTTTAACTATTCCTGCACTTTCTGACCTAAAATGGGGCAGAAAGCTGCCTAACATCTTTGGACTATGTCACATATCCCCCTCCCCAGCTCACACCTACTGCGGTGAGCGGCCATGGACCTCACTGGGGTGAGCGTCCTACCTGAAATACTTGAGCTAACTCCTCAGTACAATATTAAGTATTCACATGACATGAATATGAACTTTTTCCACGGCAATTATGGACAATAGGTTTCGTCATAAGAGACTATACTTGGCAAACATATTTTGTTGCTCTCTATTAGGGAACTATTTTGAAAAATAAGTGTCTAGCACACATTCTTACAACCCAGGCTATGCGAAATATATTCACAAAACCAGACAATTTCTATTACCTCCCTGGGTTTTTCTACTCTAGAATTGTTACGCCGATGCTCGCCACAAACCGGGACCGGACCGCGGGGCTGAGGTGGGGTTATATAATCACCGACCTTAGTCCACGCAGACTGATCCGGAGTGCGCAGTTCGTAGTCGTACATCGCAGGGTCAGGATTGGAGAAGGCAGCATCGTCGTTAATGAAGCAGGAGTTCGGCAACAGGAAGTCAGGAGATCCCCGCTTCAGCTTAGGAGCGTGAGTGCGGGGGTGGCCTCTGCGCGAGGAGCGGCCTCGGCCCATGACGCCGATCTCAGCAGGAGGAGACAGCAGGCTGGACGAAGTTCACCGCAGGGCAGCGTCGGGAAGAACCAACGCTTCAGCGCAGAAGTCCAAGGCAGGTCACTGCAAGAGGATCGCAGCAAGCCGCAGGAAAGGAAGGGTAGCCACTGCTAGGAGGGAATGCAGCAGGTACCGGTGCTGGCAACACGCTTCAGCACAGACGTCCAGGGTAGGCCACTGCAGGAGAATAGCAGCAGGCCAGTGCTGGCATCAACGCTTCAGCACAGACGTCCAGGGTAGACCACTGCAAGGATATAGCAGCAGGCCAGTGCTGGCATCAACGCTTCAGCACAGACGTCCAGGGTAGACCACTGCAAGGATATAGCAGCAGGCCAGTGCTGGCATCAACGCTTCAGCACAGACGTCCAGGGTAGGCCACTGCAGGGAGATAGCAGCAGGCCAGTGCTGGCAACAACGCTTCAGCACAGACGTCCAGGACCAGGCCTCTGGATACTCAGGAACTTGAAGGTAAGAACACTAGGAGAGAGGCCTGGGGTGGTTTGTGGCAGAGTCAGTAACATAGAGAAATGAATAGTTATGCTCGGCGCTGGTTCAGAGCCAACGCCTAGAATATAAAGGGCGGAGATCCAATCACAGGAGGAGGGTGTGTGAGAATTCCTCCAATGAAGTAGCACAGGGCAGAAGCTGCAATGAGAGGCAGCACCTGTGCCATAGATTGCCAGAGGAAGCCTGCAACTGCACAGGTCTGCAAGGCAAAAGTCAAAGCCAGTAGTGGATTCCTTACAGTACCCCCCCCTTCAGGTGAGACCTCCGGACGAACAAGATCCATCACAGATTTGGGGGACATGGAATTGTTCCTAAACCTCCTTAGGAGAGAGGTGGCGTTGAAAGCCCATAGTTTGTTGGGATTGCTTACAGTACCCCCACCACTGGGTGAGAAGCCTGGGTGAACAGGACCATTCATAGGTCTGGGAGACATTGAGTTGTTCCTGAAGTGTCTCCGGCGAGAATTAGGTCCACAATCCAGATGTACATTGGCAAGTGCCATGAAAGACAGCGGTGATACTGCAGTTCTTGGTACATGGACAATGGGACCTGAGGGCTCCGGAATGGGAACATCGGAAGGACAGTAGCCAGGTGTCCGGTGCATAGTAATACTACAAGAGTACGGGACACAGGACACAGATTGTCGGACAAAAATGGCAGAGGGACCTTCAGGGAAGGCAATGTCTTTGGTGAAATCAGCACGGAGGAAGTTGCGAGAGTCTTTAGCTTCCAAGGAATTCCGGGTGGTGGTTAGCAAGGGAATGGGGCGGGAGGGTTCACTACACACTATAGCAGCGGTACTTTTGATACCAAGCAGGGTTGCTATCCCAAGCAAATTGCGAGAGTCTGTAGCAGTGTGCATGCAACTCTTGGTCATGGTACTGGCAGTTGAAGAAGGATCCGCTTCCTTTGGTTTGTGATCTTTAGAGAGAATCAAATCCGAAATTGTGGCCTTGGCGAAGGACATAATAAGCATGTCAATACCCATAGTGGACCCATAGAGAACAGGAACGGACGCTTCAGGTAAAGCGACGAGGTCCAGTAAGGGTGTCTTCGTCTTAGGGAGAGGCCAATTGCCATACAGATCGGGCACTTTGGGCACCGCACAGAGACCTGCGAGTAATGAGTCTGTTTGAAAGGTGAGAAAACAGATTTTATCCAAAATACAAGGCAGACGGTTAAGCGGTGCATCAACCTTAGGGAAAAAAGTCTTGGGGTTAAAGCTGGGTGCCTCCAACACAGAGAAAGAAGACAGAGAACTAGAGCTTGGCTTCGGAGTGGAGGTCCCAGGTACCCAGGTCTCACATGATACTGTGGGAGAAGCAATGCAAATTGTTACTGTTTTAAACATAGGGTTTTTAACATCGGTAGCTCCAGGCACCTTTTTGAGAGGTAACCCTAGTTTTGGGACAGGACAGTCAATAGCAAGTACCCCAAGTATTGTGGAAGACACAGAGAAAAATAAGTCCATTTTAAAGACGGGATCTTCTGAAAAAAGGGAAAGTTCCAAATGCGATACCCCTGAGTTCGTGGTAGTAGACATACAGTCAGTAGTGGATACCCCGAATACTGTGGGCGAATCAGCGTGAAACAGTATTATTACAGGAATGGGCATCCCAGACTTAAAGTCATTTTTAATCATCCCGGAGGCTGTGGCATGATCCGTGAGAGAAACTGGGGTAAACTCTCCAACAGACACAAGGGACATCTTGCTTGTTACAGAATTGGGTCCCTGAGAATCCCTAGTGAGGGCATCAGACTCCATGGGAGACTTAGTGACAGGGGTTTTGGAACTGATTAAAGGAATTGCAGGTATCACAGATTTAATAGGAGAAATACCTTGCAAAACAGAAATTTTAGTAAAGGTGATAGGCATCACAGATAGGACAGACAGAAGTAAGCTAGGCAAGGTTGCTTCTATATCAGAAGATTTGGCAGCGGCAAAGCTTAACTCAGCGGCTGCTGGAGAACTTTTAACTACAGTGAGAAGGGACTGCAGATTTACAAAGTCAGGGATAAAGGGAGTCTCAAACTTAAAAGCCTGATCCTTCAAAAAGAAGGGCCCTAACTTTAATGGTACTGAGAGAGCAACAGCAGATACGCTGATCTCAGTAGGGGTCACTTGGAAAGGAGCATAATATGTACTGTTCGCTTTAAACCCTAGGATTTGAGAAAAGGAGAACTCAGACAGTGCAAGTGGGGCAACCACGACTGTGCTGGCCTCTGAAGTGGGTATTTGGGAAAGAGTGTCTGGGACATCAGAAACGACAACAGATTCCACGAAAAGGGGTCTATGCTCAGAAGCAGGGGTCTCAGCTCTCTGAGTGGCAGACGGGGTGAGTGAAATACCTAGGAGTAGGGATTCTGCGAACAGGTTTAGAGAAACAAACGGCTCCAGAATACTTTTTACTGGAGCCAGTATATTTGCCGAGAGTTCAGGGGGCATAGCCCCGGGAATTTTAGCCGAGTCAGAGGACAACAGGGGTTGATCCTCTGAGGCTAAGGAGGTGTCCCTGACTGACGAACTAAAGGGATCTACCAAGGAAGATTCACAGGGCTGACCTGCAGGGGTTAACATAGGAAAAACCCCAAGGGTTAAATTACTCTGTACCTGAGAATCAGAGAAATAGAAGCTAGTCTCCGAGAGTGGGGTCATAGGGGGTTCTGCCTCTTGCCCTAGGGACCTATCATTAGACTGTGGAATACTAGGGTTAGCAGTAGGGACCTCACAGAGCAGACCAGCAGGGGTTAGTACAGAAAAAACCTTGGAAACAGAGCTTAGAATCTTTGGTTTAGGAAAAGAGGGCAAACAGGATTCATTCTCTGGTGCTAGGGAAGACACACTGACCTGGGGACTGCAGGGATTTACAGTGGGGGACGCATAAGCCTGACTAGCAGGGGTTAAGACCGAAATAACCTCAGGGACAGAACTTAGGGAGGTTAACTCGGGATTAGGGAGCGTGGCAGCTTCTTCCTTAGCGGGCAGCGACAGAGAAATGGTTTGACCATTCTTAGGAGAGAGAGGTACCCCAACAGGTTTAGCAACAGAACTGACAGAAAAGGGTTTGTGAATAGTCTGTGCGTGGGCAGCAAGTAGAGGTTCACGCTCGCTTATGTTTTTGTCAAATTCCAGGAATAATTTAAGGGTGGTGTCTATAGCCTGAGCCGGTACCCCAAAATCCGCAGGTTCAAGACCTGGAGTAGACATAAGAAGGAGTAGTTGGGAGTACTGGGCTTGTAACATCTTCTTCACCTCTCTACATTCCTGAGACCTTGTAAGTATTTCTTTACGAGTTAGTCTTTCTGCAGGGGTTAACCCTTCATACATACATTCAAGATTAGGTGGAGGCAGTCTTTCAAACAGATACTGTTTTTCAAACAGGGACTGGTCCGCAGCCTGGGACATAGGTACAGTTAAACATTTACCATCCCCCGCCACGGCGCGGTCCGGTTTTAATGGGCCGAGCATACTGTTACGCCGATGCTCGCCACAAACCGGGACCGGACCGCGGGGCTGAGGTGGGGTTATATAATCACCGACCTTAGTCCACGCAGACTGATCCGGAGTGCGCAGTTCGTAGTCGTACATCGCAGGGTCAGGATTGGAGAAGGCAGCATCGTCGTTAATGAAGCAGGAGTTCGGCAACAGGAAGTCAGGAGATCCCCGCTTCAGCTTAGGAGCGTGAGTGCGGGGGTGGCCTCTGCGCGAGGAGCGGCCTCGGCCCATGACGCCGATCTCAGCAGGAGGAGACAGCAGGCTGGACGAAGTTCACCGCAGGGCAGCGTCGGGAAGAACCAACGCTTCAGCGCAGAAGTCCAAGGCAGGTCACTGCAAGAGGATCGCAGCAAGCCGCAGGAAAGGAAGGGTAGCCACTGCTAGGAGGGAATGCAGCAGGTACCGGTGCTGGCAACACGCTTCAGCACAGACGTCCAGGGTAGGCCACTGCAGGAGAATAGCAGCAGGCCAGTGCTGGCATCAACGCTTCAGCACAGACGTCCAGGGTAGACCACTGCAAGGATATAGCAGCAGGCCAGTGCTGGCATCAACGCTTCAGCACAGACGTCCAGGGTAGACCACTGCAAGGATATAGCAGCAGGCCAGTGCTGGCATCAACGCTTCAGCACAGACGTCCAGGGTAGGCCACTGCAGGGAGATAGCAGCAGGCCAGTGCTGGCAACAACGCTTCAGCACAGACGTCCAGGACCAGGCCTCTGGAAACTCAGGAACTTGAAGGTAAGAACACTAGGAGAGAGGCCTGGGGTGGTTTGTGGCAGAGTCAGTAACATAGAGAAATGAATAGTTATGCTCGGCGCTGGTTCAGAGCCAACGCCTAGAATATAAAGGGCGGAGATCCAATCACAGGAGGAGGGTGTGTGAGAATTCCTCCAATGAAGTAGCACAGGGCAGAAGCTGCAATGAGAGGCAGCACCTGTGCCATAGATTGCCAGAGGAAGCCTGCAACTGCACAGGTCTGCAAGGCAAAAGTCAAAGCCAGTAGTGGATTCCTTACAAGAATATGAACCTCATTATATATTTACCAACCGAAAAGGGCATTTTTTTTCTATATTGTAAGCTACCACTATTTTTTTTTCTTATACTACAGCCTTGTAATCTTAAGGGCCATCAACCCTGTATATTAATTTGTAGTTTAGCTACATTTTCAACACAGAGAAACAATATAACATTGCAATATTTCAAAATGCTTATTCTAGAGGCCTAATATAGCATACATACACTAGCTTATTTGCAAAGTTAAGTGACATAGTCCACTCATATAGCATAAAAATCGGTCATTCCCAAACATTTTTTCCTTTTTTTTTTTTTTACTTCCAGTCCATTACATTTTCTGACTTCATTTCAACACCCGCAGCAACCTGCAAATGACTGGACTGTTTCTTTAGCTTCTGATGGAACTCTGTGGCCGGATAGTCTTTGTCTTTATATTGTGGCCCAGAGTGGCGAGATCCGTAAAAATTCAAGGCCAGCGTTGAACTTCGTCGCTTTTGCTTTGCAACTTTTGAACCTTTATGGTACTTCTTACTGCCATGTATTTTCTCACGACCATCACTCTCAGAGATTTGGGATTTTCCCTTTGGGGCAATTATATGGTACTTAGAAGATGAAGCACTGATTACCTGGAGCACCTTCACCTTGATGGAGCTCTCACTAACTCCGGCTGTACCCTGTGGCATTTTACCTTTGCAGCCGGCAGGCATGTAGTCTTGTACCTCTCTTTCCTGAGGCCTACATTTATTCAGGCGGAAGTACCGCTGGATAACCAGTGACGCATTTCTCAGGGTTTGAAAGCGAATCCTGTTCTGTTTCATCCTAGTCAGAGACTGGATTTTTATAGTTGCTCCTTTCATAATGATGAACCTGTTTCGTACCATGCGGGCACGGTAGAATGATTGAAGAACACAGGCTGCTTTATTCCGGCGATTAAACTGACGAATTTTCATCCCTCTGTAGGCAGCTTGTAGGATGATAGTTGCGGCGCGTTTACGCCAATAATTTTCTCTTTCCCTTCTTCCTTGGATAAGAGCTTTGCAGTGCTTCTGAATTATTCTAATGCGTTTCTCCTTTTTCAAAACGTTAAGTTCCTCCACGTGAGCATTCTGTTTTGTGCATACATGTCGCAATTTTGTTCTCAGAGCGTCCATTTCTTCCTGGTGCTGGCTCTGAGTGTGCATCAATGCATTCTGTAGTGCTTCCTGCACTTCTAATTTTTCCTGAGTCAACTGTTTCTTTACTTTTTCTGCTTGGACAGTCAAATCTGAATTTTCCAATTTCAGATTCTCATTTTCTTGCTTTACAGTCTTTAACTCACTTGGGGCAATCTCATGGGTTTGCTTCAACATTCCCAGCTCTGTGTTCAGACCGTGGCCCTCCAGGCGTGAGTTTTGCACCTCTGTGCTGAGCGCGTGAACCTCTTGTAGAGCCTTCCCGTATTTCTGTTATAGGATAGCAATCGATTTGTCAGACAATCTGTTTTTCATCCATGGTGGCAATTACGGTGTTGGCCTTTTCCAGCCTAGTCGTCACCTCTTCCAGCTCACTCCGTAAGAGAGACTCTGTTTTCTTCAAAGCCTCGTACTCCTGTAAAGCTGGAAGTATACACCTTTGTAACTCGGCGTTTGCTTCTCGCACCTTATTGTTAGATTCTTGCTCCTTCTTCCAACATTCTCGCTCCTTCACCAAATCCTGTCACAGGACTTCATAATTATGGCGGGCAGCTTGGAGTGCAGAAACCAAAGCCTCTTTATCCTGGTTCAAGGATTCAGCTTCCCTTTGTTCCTCCTTTTCCTTTGCCACTGTTCCCATGACAATTCTGCCGGTCACTCCGGCCTGCATCACATCTCGGCGCCTTTCTGACGCATGTCCTGACAGCGCAAGTTCAAGTGGCTCGGTCACTTCCCCTTTGACTTGAGGAACAGTTTTCTTTTTCTTCTTTTTCTTTTTGCTTTATTAGCTCCAGAGATATCAGTGGTACTGGGTACACACTCACTGGTATCAGCTTCCACATCTTGCTTGCACTCATGGGGCGTTGCTTGCTTTTGCAGCTGTTTGTCTTTGAAAATTTTGGGACACACATCTGCCATGTGATCTACTTCACGACAGGCCCAGCATACTAAATTCCTCTGTGGGTACGGCTCTCCTCCCGGGGCCAAATACGAGTCGTCGTCATCATCATCATATGGCCTGAAGGGACACTGTTTTTCAAGATTACGTGCATTGCAAAACAAACATTTCACGTCGGCCATTTTAGAAACCCGGCAGGGACAATTTGCTAGCTGCAATTTCACTCACTTCAGCAACTTACATACGCACTTGCCAGCTGCAAATTTACTCACTTCAGCAAAAGGCATTAGCTTTACAAACAGCACTTGCTAAATGAAAAAAAAAAAATTTTCTTCAGCAAAACATTTTGGTTTTCTGTTTGGGTTCAGGGTGCTATTGCATCCACACCTCGCAAATTCTCTGAGTATGCTAGAAGCACAACTGATATACATAGTGGGACAGACTTCACTCATAGCATCTGTACGTTAGTTCAGCTGGGCGGCCATTTTAAACCCCGGCATTTATTTGCAAACCCACAGACTTTTAGTGTCGACCCGCATTCTCCACCATATGTTACAAACGCCCCTCTTTTGTAGCGCTGACGTCTGTCTGGGTTCTTCCCGACACAGTCTTCTAGGGTTATTTATACAAAAAAAAGGGTCATGCAAAGTATTATGCTGCTTAACTAAGGCCTCTGCCTGCTTTATTTTCATCAAAGTAAGGTACTGCAGCTTTAACAAGTGTAGATTAGAGGTACTCAGATACTTTCATTCAGCAGTTCACTTTCATTCAGCAGTGTTACAGTATTCCCCACACTGTTATTTTTAAGAAATAAAACCAAAATCATATAAACAAAATCCTATCCCTTTCAGGGATCTAACTACACATCAGAATCAGTCTCTCTAACAGCTTCTGGCCAACTAACCTGGTTCCCCAGCTTAAAACAATGCTCTCTCATTTAGGGTCACTAGATACAGCACAGTCTTTTAGCAACAGCAATAACCATTTGTTTTGTCTTATCTGTTTGTGGTGGGAACTCGGTCCCAAGTGTCCAGGCAAATCCTCTGGTACTGTGATACTTGGAGGGGCCGTCCACCCCGAACTGGATTCCGGGGAGCAGCGATACCCCCAGCCTCCAGGCTCTAAGGAGAGAGAGTGAAATGCAAAACCTCTCTGCTCTAAATACCTGTGCATGTGATTAGAAGAGCAGGTGAGGGAGAACTAGAGCCATTGTAATCTGTGGTCTGGATTTTTCATCCAGCTGCCTGAGTTAATGGGAAGCTGTGGAACGGATCATTTTTAACTATTCCTGCACTTTCTGACCTAAAATGGGG